>NC_082397.1:25598983-25691483 GCF_031168955.1 Gadus macrocephalus
AAACCAGTTGATCAGTGGCCCGATTGACACTGGACTGGCCCAATCACAATCGGGGTAATGGGTTTTCTCACTGAAGTGCATCTACCCTAACATACTTTAGTCTATATTTCCTCAAACCGCTAGTATAACCAACTCCAAAGACAATATAAAGTCGAAATGTATGTTTACATACCCGTGTAAGGTAGGTTAAATATATTATTTGATCATGGTGGGAGTCAAAATTTAAAAATAATAAATCTATGAGATGAAATCCCGAAAACAATCTTGAAGAGGAATACATTTGTGACTCATTTTTGGGTGTCAAGCAACGAAGTTGCGAGACACCCTATTGTTTTCGTACGTTTTCCTATCATTATTATCCTTGAGTGGGAGTCTATGGGAGCCCTATGGCAGCCTTTGTGAAAAGTGGCGAAATTTGGCACACTGGTTCAGGACAGTCCCATTAGCCCATGAAGCAAATTTCAAATTCATCAGTTCTAGCGCCACCAACAGGTCAAAGTTGGACAGGCATTCATGTTTATTATTTTTGACCCATTCATCCAATATCATTGGATTCCTTGATCCAAGCCGAGTTCAACGGCTATGTCGTCTCTATGTCGTCGATTTGCGCCATGATGGATTTTCCGCCATCTTGGTTTATGTCAAAACCTTCAAAATGCATATCCTATCACAAATTTTGTCCAATCATCTCGAAACTTGGCACACATGATCTTCAGGCAATGCTTGATAAGAAACATCGAAAAATTTCTCAAATTCAAAACCGTTTGGCCGCTACAGCCAATCAAATTCGACCGCGAAGTCGCCAAACAGGAAGTCAATATCTCAGCAGCCCTTTGACATATCATAACCAATCTTGGTACATGGACCCATGATATTATCATGCGGACACTCATGAATTTGGTGACCACTGACCTCTAGGGGGCGCTATAATTAACGAAGACGTGTTTTAACTCCTCTCTCTTCACATTAGTGTATTTCAAACTTATTTTTAATGTCTGGTGATACTTCAGACCGCCCCATATAGCTAATAAAATATTTCCCATGGCAACATCAGAAATCGGCCGCCATGTTTAAAGTTGTCTATATTAACAATACATATCCACAGGCCACAAATTATGTCCAATTAGGGCTGCAGGATATATCGGCTATGTACGATATATCGATATAATTTCCAAGGGGATACAAGATTTGACAATATCGTTTATATCGATATATGCGTTAAAATGGTCAGTTTCCGCCTCAAGCGTCTGTGTTTGCCTTGGGGACTGTGAGCGCGACCCCTCCCCCTCCCACTCTGTCTTTCCGAACGTGCCGTGTGCAAAGACGCCTCATTCCCGCCCCCGCCGCTCCCTCACAACACAACAAGCATGGAGGATACCCGTAAAGAAAACGAGACGGCGGCGGGAGACGAAATTGTTTCAAAGAGGAGAAACAACGGCTCCATAATGTGGAAATAGTTTGGGTTTAAAAAAACAGATGAGCAGCAGCTGCAGGTCATCGGTAGAGAGTGTAGCAAAAACGTTGTGGCTAAAAGTGGAAGCACTACAAATCAGGCAGTATGAGGAATGCGTAAAACTCTGTGGCTGTGCGGCTGCATCACCGGCCGAAAATGTTTCTTCTGCCCCGAAACCAGGGCCGGCGCTCGGCAAACTAGGGCAGCAAATGTGTTGGGGGCGCTCTTAATTAATTTATTAAAATATACGAAACAAGCAAAATGAAACCAAACATGTTCCCAAATGGAACGGAGAGGGGAGGGGGCGGGGGATTAAAGTTACAGCGCACTGAAACCCTCACCGTAGTACGCAGGACAATGCAAGAAAGCCAATGCTCTTAATGGTAGCTAATGTGTGTAACCTACAGCTTTATATTGTTTTGCACAGGTGATTTTTTGGTTAAGAAGATGAAAAACGGTTCCCTCTGTTTTTTTAACATGTTCATTCAATTCTGTTCAAAATAACAACACAAAATAACCTGTTGCAGTCATACTGACCTATGTTTTACTAAAAGTGCTTGCAACATCTCACATGTGGCTTTTGGCTTACAAAAAACCCATCTAACCCACTCTATAGAAAATATCAAGATATATATCGTATATCGCCATTCAGTCAAAAAATATCGGGATATCATATTTTGCCCATATCGTGCAGCCCTATGTCCAATAATCATGAAACTTGCCCTATATAATTTTCAGACCAAGCCGAACAAATGGGCCAAACAGCCTTTTCTAATTCAAAACCGTTTGGCCGTGACAGCCAATCAAACTTGACGGCAAAGCCACCAAACAGGAAGTAAGCCTGTTCCCTCCAACTCTTTAACATATCATAGCCAAACTTGCTACATAGATCATGACATCCTTCTGGGGACACCAAAACAATTTGGTGACCTTTGACCCCAGGGGGACGTCAAACAACAATGACCATATTTACCATTCTGCCCACTTACAATATAAACTGCAATTCTTACTGGATTAGATGCTTCATGAACCACCTCAAGAACGGATGCTTGTTAACATTGTGTCTCTGTTAGGGATATTGTTCCGAATACCCCTATGTATTTGCGTAATTTGTTCTGTCGGGCAGACGATAATGCACCCTTACCACTAGGTAGGATCATTTTTCCATTTTGTAAGCATTTACGCGTACTCGCATAAGTAGTTCATCCCACCAGCTGTCATTATTACCGATTACCGAGACGGTCGTCATGTAGCCACCCAGCCGATTACGTCCGTCCGGCAGAATTAGTTTATCGAGTCCCATTATGCTTGACACCCACATTGCTGCTCGCAGCTATATTTTTTTATCTATGTTCTTGCTTTTCATATTTAATCAAATAAATTCATGATATGGTACCCAACTGCATGATTGGTACCATATCTGCTCCGTAGCCAACAGAGTGTAGGCTGCTCGTTCACTCTCAATTTACGATAAGGCCAATCATTGGCCATGTTGTCAATTGAGAGTGAACGGGCACCCACACATTGTCATTGTGTTGTTAATTTTAGGCCTGTATACATGTAAACATTGCAAAATGGCATTTTGACTTTTCCTCCAACTCAAACTACCAAGATTTTGAACACAAAATATATAGGCTATAGTATCAATTATAAAAGGAAAAAAATAAATAAATAAAAACAATTTAACGGTTATTATATTATGCCCCAGCCAGGGCCCCATTTCCCGAAAGCATCGTTTGCCTAAGTGGATCGTGAAGTGCGTCGTACGAGCATCGTACAGTTTTCACACCGTTTCCCGCAAGCATCGTTGGTAACAAACGTCGTGAAAACGCTCGTAGCTAACGAGGACTCCAAGGGTACTCGTAGGATGCTAAGAGCATCGTTAGCCTACTATAGCCTCAGTGGCATTACCAGCGGACATTCCGTGTATTGGATGTGTTTTATTAAATCACATCCAATACCACGGAATGCCCAGCTGGCACAAATTCGCAACCAAAAACAGTGGTTACCGCCGATATATTACTCATAGACCACTGTTCGATTCAAACAGCAAAGATAGAGACATATTAAAAGTCAACAACAACATAATTTATTGCAGCAATTTAAAATTCCAAAAATACATGCGCAACCAAAATGTACCGATCAATCGCCACGTCACAAGGCATATAATAAAATCGAATGATTCCATTGTTCTTGTGTGGGAGGTCGCTTTCAAGCTGCACTTGCTGTCTCCCTCTGATTTTAATTCAACCATCGTGGTTAAAATGTCCTCATATTGATAAATGACAGAAGACATAGGCTACTGTAGACATGAATCATGCTGAGACCAGCGGGTGTCGGACAATTTCTGCAGGCGTTTTTTGTTGCGATTGTTTGCATAAATCACTGTAGGCGCTTGGGTGAGTCTGTGATGAAGTTGACTATTTATTGGACCGCGTCTAGACAGTAACGAACATACTTGACCATAGATAATCGTGTTTGTAGTCTACACCAGACGTGAACTCATTACTGCATGCAGGTGTCTTCATTCATAAAAAAATTCTAACATTCGGGAGTGTGCAATAATACAAATTATTCTAAAGAGGTCCGTGCGCAGCCCTGCCTTCTCCAGTGAACCAAGAATGCCCGCGCCGTGATAACCGGGGGTTGACCCCCTCGGTTTTACACAGGAAACTTGAGATAAGAAGGTGAAATCGCCGGGCATGCCAAGCTGCGACCGAACCGGCTTGGCAGCGTAAAAAGACCTATAGCCTACATCATCCTGCCCATTGCCCAACAATATGGGCAGGATCTAGACCAAGCTCTCCTAATCGGGTCAGCAGTAGCCGTGTGTAAAAAGCCTAGCCTCTGCGTTTAAATGATAATGAATGAATGGAACGTTCCATTTTTTATGTCTACCAATATTCTAGACGAGAATATTGTAGAGAATGCGCGCCAATCAATGAAACCTTATGCTGAATCAGATAAAGTCGGCTCTCTTTGCTGCGCAAAGCTTGTTTCAGAAATCAGCACCTAATAGGCACACAAGCTATTTTTGATTTTTGTATTATGGAAGGGGGGAAAATGCCGTGAAAAACTTTACACACAGTGGATTCAGGATTAGGACCGATACATATGTCGGCCTAGGCCTAATCAATTGTGTTTTAATATCTTTAGCATTCAAATTATTGCAGTATTCTTTTCGTAGGCTACTCTGCTGTTGGCCTTGATGGGGAGATATTTTAACGCTTTCAACCCCATTTTCCTGCGACATTCTTGTGTCTCCCTCAGTATGGAGGCCATTTCAGCACTGTGTCAGTAGACAGTTACAATCCTGCGAACGTCGTGAGTACAGTGAACGGGCGTTCATGTTAAGAGGAGTTTCGGGAAACGCTCCAAAGAAATTCACGATGGTTCGCAAGATCCATCGTGAGAATGATCCATTGTTATCGGGTAACGAGGCCCAGGCCTTTTGTTTGTTTATAATTTTTCCATATCCATACGTTCTTAGAACTTCTGATCTCTTAAAACTAATTTGTTAAACATTTTTGTTGGACTACTATAGGCCTATATTTCAGATGTGGTTCCATAGTGTGTATGTCGCTTTATTTAGTTGGAATCTTTGTAATATATGTTTACAGTTTAGCCTAACCCAGCCACTTAAGGGGGCAAGTTCAGCTAGGTGCCGGTCCGAAGCCTGGATTAATTGGGAGGGTTGGCATCAGGAAGTAAACTCTAGTAATGAGAACAGCCTATGTGTACCTGAAAGTGAGAAGAATACTGATGATGAATTTAATGTAGGCCTACAGTGTTGCACTCCATTCTCCATTCTTCTCACTGACATAGGCCACAGACAGGCAGTGTGTGTGCATGTGCGTGTGCGTGTGTGTGTGTGTGTGTGTGTGTTTTGGGGGGGGAAGGGGGGGGCTTGACCCATTTCTGCCCCAGGGCCCTTCATAAAGTTGTTCCGCCACTGATAGCTACACCTTCAAAGTATTTATTATGTCCACTCTCTCTGATTCCCATTAACTCATTGCATGGCATGAGGTACGTGGTTTTAATGAGTTGCACAGTTGGTATACACATTCAAGAGACCGAAAAGACTGAAAAGGTGTGCGTTATCGAATGTGTTGGGCCGGTATGGTCCAAAACGATCTTTTGTCCCAGTCTGCCCCATGTATGGTGGAAGGGGAGCACACAAAAACATTATAGGCTTCTACCACTAGAGAGAGAGAGTGCGAGGGAGACACCAGGGAGAGAGAGAGAGAGTCAGACACCAGGGAGAGAGAGAGAGAGAGAGCGAGGGAGACACCAGGAGAGAGAGAGTCAGACACCAGGGAGAGAGAGAGAGGGAGACATGCAGGGAGAGAGAGAGAGAGCGAGGCAGACACCAGGGAGAGAGCAGTGTGTGACTCCTACTACAGTCCTCCAGACTCTTTTGGTTTCCAGGGAGTTCAAAACCGGACACCAGATAGTGGAAATAGGGGTATGGTGGCTCTCAGAATGAGGCAGTGAGCACTAGCCCAGGCGCAGACCACTCTATGCCGTGGGAGCTGAGCTGTTGGATCATTCTTATGTCTGTAATGTTTCACCCTGACCATGGCCATGTAGGGGACTCAACAATCACCATCAGACATCAAAATATGTTCGGACATTCAAACCGTGGATCACAATGTGCTCTTTGCGGTGATGAATTAATCATCAGGAGGGTCTTTTTTTAGTACCCAGAGCATGGAGCAAAACTTAATAATACATCATTAGTGTTGGCCTCTCTCTCTTTCAACTCTCTCTTTCTGTCCCTTTATCATTTGGGCCTAACTCTCCCTCTCACTCTCTCTTTCTCAACTCTGTCTCTCGCTCACGTTGAGCAATTTCTCTGTAGTGATGACATCATCCAGGGGCTGAGGCTGTCCCACCCAGTACCCCCCTCCTCTCTTTCTACAAACAAATCCCTCTCCCTCCCTCTGCCCCCCTCTCTCCCTCTGTCCCTCAGCCTTTCACCCAGCCGCCCTTTGACCACTAATCCACTCCTCTTTCTCAAGGCCTGAAGGCCTGATTCCACCGGACGCGTTACGGCAACGTTACGGCTGCGGCACGTCTTGGCCGCGGTCACCGCAGCAGATAGGTTCCACTCTAATCAATGAGACCATTTCCACCGGGCGCGGCTGCGGAACGTCTCAGCAGCGTCCCAGGAGCGGCTCGCCGTGCCGCAGCGCTATCATTCCGTAGCATTTCTATTTTTGCCGCAAGCCGTTGCTGAACCGCGTCAATTTCAACAGAGCAGATCGAGCAGGGCAGGAAGTGAAAAAGTAAAAGCCATAGAGCATCCGGTAAATTTTCAAAATAAAACACAATACTCAGCTCATGTAGCCTATCACAACGTCATTTATGTACCAAATCATCCTTTATATAAGGGCAATGGCCGGAAGGACAAAGCGTGGCATTTAATTGCAGTCGTTTTGGGAGTGGAAGTTGAGTACATTAAGTTTAGAATTATCGCGTGATCTCGTGATCTTGCGTGAATACGGCTGGCTCGCAACGCACGTTGCGCTGCCGTAACGCGCCCGGTGGAAATGCAAGCAGGGCAGAGTCGCAGCCGTTCCGTGCCGCAGCCGTAACGTTGCCGTAACGCGTCCGGTGGAATCCCCGGGTCAGCCTTCTCTTGTCTCTCTGATTTCTGTCACATTTGTTTTAAATTAACGATGAACAGCCAAATGAACCGGCTTACCAAATGGAAAGAAAACATTCCAGAGACCTCAACCATCATTTACCTTACACCTCAACCATCATTTACCTTGCACAGTCATTACACAATGTTTCTGCATAACTCTGGTTACTGCAGCATATTGCTGCTTCTTAATCATTTCTAATGTTTTTTTAACGGTGTCCATGTGTAATATTCTTATGTATTTATGCATATGCAAAGTGAAGCCAAGGCACTTGTCCACCTCGTGTGGACAATACAGTTGTATTCTACTTTCATTTATTAACAGGGAACCATGGGATTTGGAGTTGTTAAACACCAGTGATATATATGTTCACATGACAGAACTCACGGTCAACGACGTGAAGGTCATGCACATGCCCCCGAAACCGTTCATTGCCAGGGCGAAGAAGATGAGGATGGAGAGATCTGACACAAGGGAAGAAAGAGGTCAGAGGTGACAGACAAGCAGCTAACTCAGGTTTGCTTTCCACATTGACACTATTAATGGTCAGTAGTCACCGCGTCGCTTCATGTTGTTATGTTATTACACAGCCTCGCTCAGAGGGGGAAGAGCCCAAAGAGATGATGTATGTTAACGTATTGCAGTGCAGATACATACTGGTCGGGTCACTGGCTCCATAGGCGATGAGGAGGCAGGAGAAGGCAAAGCAGGCACTGAAAAACATTTAACAATCAATAATAAATAACAATAAATAATCCCAAAGATTGCATATACCAACAGCGTCAGGTGGTAGAGACTATATTCCTTCATGCTCTTTTGCATTTTGTTTTTGCAAGTCTGAAAGAAAGAGATGCCAAACAATGGCAAGAAAAGCTGGGTGGTGTGTTATTATACGTTTACTGGCGGAGTCAAATAAATCGCCCAATCACTGCAGAGGTGTGATCCCAATGGCCAATCACCTGCCAAGCAGCCTTAGCTTCCTGGGCCCATATTTGTCCATGACGATGCCCAGAGGCAGGGTGATGGCGGAAAGCAGGAAGGAGCCCACTGTGAAGGCCAGGTTCAGCATCTCGTCCTGCTGCTTGCAGATGGGCCAGCCCTTCATTGCCAGGAACTCCTCCTCCACCTCTGATTGGTCCTGAGAGTGGTTGTAGCTGGAGTCGTTGCCTAGGAAACAGGAAAAGCATTAGTCATGAAAAAAAAGAGAATAAAGATGTGCATTGAGCAACTGATGAACAACTGAACGAATGTTGAATCCTGTGTCAGGGATACCATATGACCCTCTGATATATACATATATTTATACATATATGAATACCACAAAATGGGACGTAAGCACTAGAGTTGCACACACACACCCCCAAAATCTCAGCCCCCAGGCTTTTTAGAGGAAACCCCAGATAAAGAAAAACAACTGGTTTTATTGCCTCCTGTGAGAGCGATAGAGAGAGTGCGCCAGTTGAAAAAGAGAGGAGAACAAGGGACAAAAAGAGGCGGAGAGAGAGAGAGAGATTAGGAGTGAGGCAAGGCCTCGTCAACTGAATGTTGTTTTGCACTTGAGCCTTTAGGACACACACAACAGCGTCTCCCTCTGTCTTGTGAAATCAGGATGTTGACGAGAAGAGGAGGGCCAGAGGAGAAAGAGTGGTAGTCAGCATGTGCCAAGGTTTTTGTTGGACTGGAGTTTTTTTTTGTTTTGGAATATGGTCCTCCTAGTTCAACATGTACATTTCTTTTACTGTAAATTCACTCAAGGTATTCATTGTTTGAATTCAAACTTCAGCCAATGAAATCCTTCCAAACCATTTTCTAGGAAGACACTCTTCCATTTCTAGTGGAGTGATTTGAGGTGTGTGTGTGTGTGTGTGTGTGTGTGTGTGTGTGTGTGTGTGTGTGTGTGTGTGTGTGTGTGTGTGTGTGTGTGTGTGTGTGTGTGTGTGTGTGTGTGTGTGTGTGTGTGTGTGTGTGTGTGTGCGTTGGTTCCACACACGGTGCCGACTGCTCTTGGTTTTTGGCAAACAGAAGGTAACATAGTCTGTTCCAGCGAAGGTTCATTCAGCTGACTCATTAACAGCTGCTCAGATCAGACCTGGGTCTGTGACCACACACACAAACAGACCAATTTAATTTGAACATATTGTGTAAATCTTCTAATTGAACCAACATTAGGAAGGGGGTGCACCAGCTGAGTTTTATAAAACTCCTTTTGTTTGCTTTATTTTACCCTTGTAAATGTATTATTTTCCCCTTCTGCATACCTCCAGCCCACCCATTGTTTGCTGTGTCAATCGTGCACTGTTTGAGGTCAAACACAGTCCCTCGTGTGAGGCCCTTGATGACCAGTTAATGACGAACCCAAGCTGTCCATGGCTTTGCTTCCATGACAACAGTTGTAGTGACGATGATGGGGAGGATGTAGAATTGAATATAGATTTAGATTGTAGCTGGAACTAATTTGAATGTGCACCATGATCATTGACTCTTACCAAGGAGAAAAAATGGCAATACCAGACTTGCCAAACTGATCTGGAAACAACTTAGAATCCACAATGACCAATGATTGAATAAGTAGGCCTTTACAATATAATTCTTACTTCCATTTTGGTTTGTTATTTATTCAAAATACTTATTGTCGAATATGCATTTAATATGTATGCTGTTAATAATGATGAGCAGTCTATTATTTATATTCAAGTCTGTTCTACTCAGCTACTGTTAACTCTGTTGGGTAAACTAACCACCAGCCCATAGCTACTTCCTCACAGCTTTGATTTTTACAAACACACAGGAATGTAACAGCATTCACCATGAAGTTGTGAAGGACATGGTGATACGTGGGGATCCAGACTGTACTGGATGATGGATCTCTGAGCACCTCTCAGAACCCTCATCTCAACAATCAACCACCAAACAACAACCTCCTTCTACACAGAAAGACATCATATGTCTTCAAGATATATGATCTGGTGGTTTATGGTGGCCCACATCCTACCAGCAGGAAGCCAGCCTTATGACTGGTCTGCCCTGTTTGTCAACACGAACATGCTGAGAGCTGAACTGGTCTCTGGGAGTGTGTGTGTGTCGACAGGGAGGAGTGCATCGGTTTAAGAAGTGGATGATTCAGCGGTAATGCGGGGATGCAGAAGAATTGACATCCATCTCAATGACTTGATAAAAGGGCATCCAGCAAAATGTGACCTAGATAGTGTATGTGTTGGAGGATTGCTAGGGATGGAAGGTTTAATGGGACAGATTAAACATAAGCCCAGCGAGCGGCATTGTCCTTGTGCAGTGTCATCCTTGGGGTCGATGCGTCGGATTAATGACGAGCTTAGTGGATACTGAGCAAACATGGAAATATGGTTTCCTTCAAGTCCAGATACACACAGACGGAAAGGCAAACAAACAAACACACACATACACACACACACACACACACAAAGGCACACAAACACACACACACACAAACATGTGCACACACACACAAACATGAACACACACACACGCACACACACACGCATCCACACACACACACACTCACATGAACACACTCACACACAAACACGCACACACACGTACACACACACAGACAAATGCATGCACACACACGACGCAAAGCATGTTCAGTACTTTTTTTGGGGGGAAATTGGCAGGGCCTATTCTCTACGCCCCCCCGCCCAGCCCCACCCCACCAAGCCCTCTAAAGATGGGTTAAAGATCCCATGGCATGAAAATCGTACTTTATGAGGTTTTATACCGTAAATATGAGTTCCCCTAGCCTGCCTATGGTCCCCCAGTGGCTAAAACTTGCGTTTGGTGTAAAACGAGCACTAGGTGTTCTGCTTGCCTTTGAAAAAACGGAGGCTCAAACGCGCTGATTTGGAATGTTGTCCCATTAGTCGTCATAAAGGCTCTAAGCTCCTCCCCTTTCTCCTCCTTGCCCGCCCAGAGTATTTGGCCCACCAATGAGACACGACCGTGCGAGCGCCACATGTGTGTGTGATTACACACGCAAGTGTTTCTGTTGGTGTTATGGCGCATAACACGTCGGTTCTTTGACGTCTCTTGCATTTCCACAACAAGACTGTATTTGGCGTTATCTCAGCCATAGTTGAGAAGGAATTGGGGGAAAGGAACTTTGGCTTTGACTCCCTGAAGTAGGCCTACATGTAGGCCTACATGTAGGCCTACTGCGACATGCTGCCTGCCGCCGGTTGCCGCGAGGCACCACCGCCCGGCAGCAGGCAGCACGCGGTTCAGTCTACTTCAGATTGATGTGGAAGTGGAAGAACCAGAGACGTCGGAGAACCCGACAAAGTCGTTTGTGATTCATAATATCGTCTGGAGGCTAGAGCTGGGACGACTCGTCGACTTAAAAAATTCGCCCCCCCCACTCCCCCCCACTCTCACTCCAGTCGTGGCGGTAAATATGCACCAGAACGCTAGTCGCCAATCGTTTAAATTCATAACAATGGCGGCGGCAAGCAGTAGCGGGAGCACAGAGGCTGGTGGTATAAAACTCGGCCAAAAGCTGAGCTCCGAGGGTTTGTTTACCAGCGTTGCTATGGTGACCGGTCTTGCGTGTTCCAACGGTTTATTAGGTATCTAATAAGCTGTCTAATCACTTCATTCAATGCCTTTTCCGTGGTCATTACAATAATACGAATATACTTTGTCGGGTTCGGATTTTATACTCTGGTGAAAAGAGAACTTTTGTCATGTTATGTAGTTCTAGTCTAGCTGTTGACTGTCGAAATTCCACGATCTAGCAACCAGTTCTAAGTAGTAAGAGAACTTTTGTCATGTTATGTAGTTCTAGTCTAGCTGTTGACTGTCGAAATTCCACGATCTATCAACAAGTTGACAATTTAAATTACATAAATCCTTTTCGAAGTTGGGTCTCTGAGGTGGCAGTGCATTATTTTTCAGTTTGCACAATGAGGGGGAGGAAGGAGTAGAACAGTGTTTTTATTTTTGGTATATTCCTCCTGATTGACTTATTTTGTTCATTTGTTAGATACTACATATGGCATCAAAATGCACTATTTTGCAGTTTGCACAATTTAAGTGCCGTGTTTGCACAATGTTATTGCACAAAAAAGTGGCATGTTAAAGAAATGTTTAATAAATGCTGATATTTTAACAACAAATGTTTTGATATCCATATTGTGTGAAAAGTTACATTGATGAAGTAATGTGAAATAATCGGTAACTGAAAAAATAATCGTTCGATTAATCGTAAAATGAGTCGTTAGATTAGTCGACTAATCGGAAAAATAATCGCTAGATTAATCGTTTGAAAAATAATCGTTTGGGACAGCTCTACTGGAGGCGCACACAGATTTTGGCCTTGATCAGATGTATTATATGATATAGATATCTATGTATTATATGATATTATTTAGATATAGAGCTCCAGGACTGTAACGCAAGTGCTGTACATTTCCTTGTTATTTGGATAACCATTCTGCTGTTGGTGTTATGGCGCAAAACACGTCGGACTCTCGTCTCTGGTATTTCCACAACGAGACTCCTAGTGGGGGTTATCTCAGCCATGGTTGAGAATGAATTGGGGGAAAGGAACTTTCCACGACACCAAGACATGGAGGAGAAAGGGATTGTTGGCCGCGAATGGCTCCCGCTTGAGCCCCGCTTCCCGCTGCCGAGGGACCACCGCCTCGGCGCTGCAGGAGGCGGTTGGGCCTAAGCGCTGACCGCTGCCGAGGCGGTGGTCCCTCGGCAGCGAGGCTCCGGCGGGAGACAACAGCGGTTAACAATCGCGTTCAACAATCCCTTTTACCTCCATATCCTGGTTCAGTCTACTTAAGCTTGATGTGGACGTGGAAGAACCAGAGACGTCGGAGAACCCGACGCGGTCGTTTGAGATTCATAATATCGTCTGGTGGCTCACACAGCTTTTGGCCGTGATAATATATATTATATGATATAGATATCTATGCATAATATGATATTATTTAGATATAGAGCTCCAGGACTCCCGGGTATTCTAGAATATTTACAGAACACGGCTAAAGGCTGTGTGCGCCTCGCCATTGCGATACATCCACTGTAAACAGAGCGCATGGTTCCGTGGCTGCAAGCTGCTCAGGGACACAGCCCCAGCCTCCTCCTTGACCCGCCTCTTTCCTCCTCATTTGCATTAAAGCTACAGACACCGAAACTGCGCATTTGGGGAAAGCTCAATGTGCAACTGGCTCGTAGTGGCTGTAATTCTGCACCACGGCTAAATTTCGGGAAAATACTGTGTTTGGGGCCTACTAATATCTATATTAAAGGATCCATAAAGTAGCATGCCATGGGACCTTTAACCCTAAACCTAAATGAGTGGGCCCCGGGGGTGGGGGTTGTTATGAAAAGTCTCTGCGCAGCCATGTCACGTTACTGTGCAGGACAGACCATGTCCCACTATAACATATCCCTCCCCCAGATCCAAGACGCCCCCTTGCGTGTCATTGATGAAAGGCTTTTCTATCGCCTCCCCTTACATCTCCTAGTCCCACTGCTCAGATCTCACACGTTTTGAACTGTCCTGAGCATCAGCATGCTGCTGTCAGAGGATGTTCTTTATTGAAATACAGCAGGGTGTATTACATCAAATGTAATGTATGTCACACATTTGTCTGCATGGTACAGTAATTTGATTTTTTTCACCACCAGGTAGCCTACGGTCCAATGGAACATTTAATATAGACTCCAAAATACAGTGAAAGGTGGCAGCAGCTCAAATGTTACAGGGTCACAGTTCATGCCAACATGGCAACTAGTACAATCTGAGGGCCGATTATGGAGTGGCAGCACGGCTGAAGGTTTTAGATGGTTCCTATTGGACACAAAGAGCCTGGCTCACCGGGTCCCCGGCACAGGTAGGAGTAGAAGCCCTCCGACTTAAGCATGATGAGCAGGGAGCCCCAGCCTAGCAAGACTGCCGAGAACAGCAGGTTCTCCACTACCGCCGTCACCGCCATCCACCAGCGGCGCGAGAAGGCCGTGGCCAGGGAGGGGGCCATCGCAGCCGGGGGAGGGATGAACAACAGGGGGCCTGGTCCGAGTTGAGGGAGAAGGAACCTGGAGGGAGGACATACGTGGGAATGTGTTCAGTCAACTGTGGGTTTATAATCATTAGAATAAAAGAAGCCAACTATGCTTCTAAGAGTTGTTGCTGATACTTAAAAGCCAAACTGGGAAGTCGGAACACCAATTGAGGAGAAAACATGAAGTGTAATGGCCAACATATGCTTTGGAAATAGGGGTCACTGTCATGGTTTCTTCGTTCTCCTAATGACGTGCAGAAGGGGAAGTTCTCCCAAACACACAACAGCTGAGAGACCCAGGAGCGTGCCAGCAGCAGACTGCGCACTAGAGACGGACGGCTCGCCCTCTGTGTGTCTGATGGGTGGACCCTTTATCCGTGGGCTTCTTCTATTGGTCGAAAGTGACATGGCTCTTGGAATTGCTGCACGTGAGCTTATGTTCCAGCCGGTTCGAACCAGTGCGGCGCGATATGCTCGCTCTGGCCTCTCTCTGCTCTCGGACCCGCGGCTCCGCGTCCACGCGCTCTCGAGGATGCCAATTAATTAATTTAACGTGCGCGTCATTTTAGATTGACAACATGTCACAATAGGGGTGTATAGCACAACACCGGGCCCACGGGTCATGTCAAGATCGACCTGAACCAATGAGATAATATTCCTCTGGCTGAAATCATTAACCTATTCATATAGCCTGCAATGATAGTCGAGAAATTAATAAAGATTTGGTAAGTGATATAACGGGTCTTGTCAACCTTTTGCCTAACACGCATTACGCATTATGTTATCATTGTGATCAGCTGCTCTATTCTGCATGAACAGGGTGAGGGTAAGTGGATCCCTGGACTGGTTATCGGTGTTGAATGTATAGTAATAGTAGGAAGAACAATGAATATCTATACTGTTAGCCTACTCGACAGGACTGAATCAAAAAAAATAATAATACGAGTCACGAGTGAATAGGTGCACTTCTTCACAATAACACAAATTCCTTTATACTTAATAACTGATTTGAAGATCAAACAATGTGAAATGGTGTGGATCACTATAGCCTATCAGAACGCCTCAGTGAATGTTATTTAACTTAATGCGCTGCCTTGCATAACGGCTCCCACACAGAGAGGTTTGAGAGCATCCTTCAGCTGGAGGAACCTACCTGAGATCCTTAAACCCGAGGACACTCGCGAGGGTCTCTCACCACGGAGTGACTGTGTCCGTTGAAGACCTGGGGTTCACCGTCGAAGGAGTAACACATGAACAGTGGTGGATTTAGTCGTGCAGGTGGTGCCTTGATTCTCGGCATCGATCCATATTCTTCCTGCATCAGCGTTCCTGTTTCTTTTTATACATCGGAGAGGACCGACCGCACAAACAAGCATGCGCTGTCATTGGCCAGCCGCTGAGCTAGAGACGCGTTCGACCAATCAGCGAGCGGCAAAATGGTTAAATAAATAATAAAAGGTAAGGAGAAAAACAGTCGAGTAACGTTTGAAACAAAGAAGATAGTTAACATAACAGGTTAGGAAATAATCTCTAAAGGTACAATTAGTTTGGTCAGACACAAAACCTAGTAAAAACACAACATGTGGCCTGGTACACAATTAGTAAACAGTGCGTTATAAAAGATGGCAGAACAGTACAGTGCTGCTAAATGCATGGTCAATATTTTACACTAGGCCCAAATAAGCACTTAATACACAGTCTTAGATTTATAAAATAATGCTGAGGAATTGAATCCTATCTATTGCATAGCAGTGTGCAGTCTACAGAATAGTAAAGCTGTGTTCATGAATGTGTTAGATGAGCATCAGTTTCTCAACAAATGCAAGAGAGGAACAAAAAGAACATGGTAAGGAACAAGCTTGTACTTCCAGGAAATAAAGGTGGGCCATATGCAGAGAGCAGACCCTGCATGAGACCCACTGAAGATGAAAACATCCTGAAGTTTAGGCTGAGGGAGGCGCTTAGTGGAGAGAGGAAGAACTACATAAAACACGTTCCCCCGACTCACGTGGTTCCATCAAACCACATTCAACACTTTGAACGGATTATTTGCCACTGCATTATTAACCCTTTTTACAATAAGCATGAAAAGACAAGCGAAGTGTTTCATCCACTTGTAAATTTACCTTTACAGCCTGTGAAGTGAATCTGATTTAGGTCTCCATGGTCTTCTTCAACAGACAACATGAATGCCTGTTTACCGTTTATTTTTACACTTTATTTGTCAAATATATCATGGTCTTATTTATTAGAGAGCTGACATCACTATACATTGGTTGGTGCGTACAGTAAGTCAGAAAGAAAACAGCACATCAGTAAATTAATAGATACACAACCTAAGATTGTATTTAATAGTAAAGCTGACATTGTTGAGCCATAACAGTCAGATTAAATAATCAGGGTATTCAACTCACACAGATTGGAGTATGATGCTGGAAGTGAAATTGTTACAATGTCCTATTACACAACTTGCAGAGCTTTGGCAGTATAGTACCCCCCGCCCCCCCCCCCCCCATTCTCTCTAACACACACACACACACACACACACACACACACACACACACACACACACACACACACACACACACACACACACACACACACACACACACACACACACACACACACACACACACACGGGGGTCATTTCATAATCAAAAATCTCTTTGCACGTTCTTCACTATTAAACTAAATCGACCTGCATTTTGCATCTCTTAAGAATACCCCACATCATACACAGAATCACTGTAAATCAAAAGCCAAGAAGTCACTTCTTTGGCTTTTAGCATGCGAGTGCAGGTTCTACTGTGCCAATCTCAACCCAGGACCCCAGAGGTGGAGGGGTTCATAACCGCTTCTATTAGCATCACAACTATTTAGAAAATCAATGCTATTTTATTTCAACAAAAGCTCTTCGAAATCGTCTGCACAAGGCTTGTGAGGCGAAGGGGGGGGGGGGGGTGTACAACGAAGGAAGGCATGGGTACGACAAGGAGTTATTTTACCAGGACAAGATTGTAACTCAACGAAAGTGTTCAGGGGACGATGTAGCTGTAGCGCACGACAGACGCAACAGGCGTTGTACGCCATGTAAAGCGTTGATCTGCTTTGTGGTCTGCTCCCTCCCCTGGCTCCTCGGCCCGCTGAGATTATGTTTCCCGTCAGATTCAGCACTTAGTGTCACAGTTTACAATTGTCCAAGAACTAAGTTAACATGGACCAAGCCACGCTCAAAAGGCACATTTGGCAACAAGTCAACACATTCTCATCTTTTCATCTTTTCCTTTTCCTTCTCAGACGTTCCTCACATCCGTTGGTCTCCTAAGCATCCGTGGTATGCTGTTGCTCTATCTCAATTTGTTCTACGTACAGGGTCTTTCACTTGAAGCATATTCAGGATTACATCAGAAAATGCATACTACTGTGATAGTACATAGTCACAGTGTCTGTAAACACCCCACTTTTGGTTTTAGGGCCCTTCTATTTCTCCAACCCCTCACTGTATAGATGAGCACATCATGGGATAGTATGACGTTGGCCTCCTAAAGCTTGATTTATTCTGTTTCCCGCAGCCTACATACTATCAGCTCTGTCTCCTACTACTGCCAGGGAACAGGCTCTGTCATTAAACGAGTGTCAGAAAGGGGCAAACAAGCTGGTAAAGCTGTCCAAACAAACTGAAGGAAAGACCAACAGGCTACTTAGTAACACATTTTACCCCCTCAAACCAGACGAGACGCCATTACCTTCCCCAATTGGTTTCCACAGTCATTCCCATAGTTAGGATGCTACAAAAGCGCAAGGAAATGTCACCGAAATAGGTTATTGCTCAGCTTCATATATATATATATACATATATATGTGTATTATTTATAAAAATCAGAAACTCAAAACAGAATCAGTATTAATACCCAAAATAACCCCCAAAAAATAAACATAAATATATCAATTCGTTTTACGGAGCTTTTGTTTTCATGTCGTTGAAAGCTGTCGTTTCATTGGCTAAGGCAGAGCGGTCACTGCGTTCACGTGATTGGTGGATCAAAAAGGCTAGGGGAGTGGGCGTGTTCCCTCCAGAGTGGGTTTGTCCCCGAAGCGATCATCTGGAGTTGAGTCTGGGAGCGGTCTGAAAATCAAGAGGTCAAGAGGTCACTGTGGATACACACTTTATCTGGAGTCTGTTTTGACCTTTTTTATTAATTTCTATTTGGTAATTTACACACCAAATCAATAAAAAATAAATACAAATTCCAATATTCCAACATACATTCTTACAATTCTTCCATTTATCAGCTTTCCTAAAGTGACTTCAAAATACTATTTTTTTTATTCAGTATTTGATCTTCCTAACTCATTGCTTCACTTTTCTTGGTCTTATAAATAAGTCTCTTCATGGAGTTTGTAGTTGCCTTTAATACAAACATAATACCCATTGGCAAATGGGTATTAAACAGCCCCAAAAGAGCAAAACAAGAGATTGTTACGTTTCTGACTATAATGTTCAGCTGTGATAAGCACTAGGTGATTACCTGTTCATTACAATTATCGTTTAATCTCCTATGGGGTTCACATAGGTGAGGTACAAACTCAAAGCCAATACTTGTTTCTTATGATAACCCTTAATCACAAAGGAGTAGTAGTAGAGCTAAACACAGGTAGCCTGGCTATTGCCGGACCAGGCTCAATCGTAGATTGCACGTTGGTCTGGGGAGGCTGCTGTCATTTTCTTCAGCACAAGAGGCGTGATTAGAGTAGTTCAAACGACTCTGTACGCAATCGGTTGCTTGCCGTCGCTTCCCTGTTGTCATTGTGTTAAACAATCCAGTAGCACGCCAGGAGGAAAAGCCAGCTTGGTGATTGGCTCCCGCAAAAACGTATCGGAAGCAGAAAGAAACTTAAAGCTCTTCTCCAGACCCTTATTTAGGGTGAATTCAAATCACCGGCAGAATGGGCTGGGGATACCCAGTCTAAAACACAGGTGTATCTTACAATGTTTACTAGTGCCCAGAGACATATTTACATAGACGCCATATTTACTGCCTCAACCCATTGCTGGGGTAAATCGACGTCACAGCCATATTGGGGAGGGCACGACCATCCTGCAGACTGACTCAAGCGAACAGGGAGCTGGGGTTGGCTGGATTCAAAGCACTAGAAAATGTACAGTTGTCAACCAATTTCATGAGTCGTTCTTAATTCCTATTGAATCATAACATGTATTTATTTACATTTACTATATTTCTAGTTTAATGTACCAGTGCTTTTTATTTATAAACATGGAAGCTCCCCCGCTTACTTGTATTTCTTTCCAGGTCAGTCTTAGCCCTTCAAAACGTTCCATTTGGGCGTCTCAGTGTAGTGCTTCATGGCCTACAGGCCTAGAGTTAACCTTAAGGAGTGGCACCTCTCTAAGCCCCTGCTCATACAGCTCTGGGATAAAGTCCTATTTGGGGTTTCTACATATTCTTAAAGGATACGAGGATATAGGTCACACTTCTTCTCAGGTATTATATCAGGACAAGCGATAAAGATGTTTTAGTGTATCCAGGTCAATCAACTAACCCCAATCAACCACAAGTCGGTGTACTCACCACAGCCAAGTGGCCGTTCTTGGCCTTGGCCACCAGCAGCTCCGACCCAGGAGTGAAGTCGATCACTCCTTCTTTGCCCTGACTTAGGGCAAAGGTGATGCTGAACCCGACACAGGACACATGTTAGACAGTTTAGTGAAAAGAGGGGAACACAGCTTTTTGCAACACTGTGTGTGTATTCTGTGGTGAATAATTGGTGGACAGGGATGTGTAAGAATGTATGATATTTTCCATGTATTTGCATATATTAAGGCCCATGTCCCTGATAAGCTTCATTAAACAGTTGAATCCTAGGCGACACAAAAAGGCCACGCACAATTTCAAAATGCATGCAAACGCACAAGCAGACACACGCAGTGGTCCTCACCTGCCCTGGTTGATGTTGACGTTGTCGGCTTTCTCGCCACAGATGGCCACTTTGGTAAGGGTCTCGATCACATGATCACTCTGCAGCACCACGTCCCCCTAGGAGAGCAGAACAGCTCCGTCAATGCTCTGCTCTCCCTCGAGTGTTAGTGTTATTGTTAATGTGTGCCCCGCCTCACCTTCTGCTTATTGTCAGTGCTCGGGACGTGCAGAACAAACACACCGTCGCTCAGGGAGCTCACCGAGATCCCTGAGACACAGACATGGAGAAGGTTGAGGACCTCTGGCTGCTAGAGTCGGACTGGAGGGAGGTTCTCAACCTGTTAGCCCTAACCCTAACACCTAACCCTAACCCCAACCCCAACCCCTACCCACCTGAGACACAGAGAGATGGAGGGTTGAGGACCTCCAGACTCAAACTGGAGGGAGGCTCAAACCAAACAGGAACACTGCACAACTGTCCTTTAATATATATGATACATTATGACTGCAAATATAACACTTATACTACCTTTTTTATTCATATTGTGGCAGACGGCAGGGAGGGGTGGTAATTAAAGGGAGATATCTGGCAACCTGCGGGCTCCACCCCCAAGCCTTACATGGACTTCCTCCCCTAAACGATGCAAGCCTGAGGATCATTAAGCAGGGTTGCTTAATGATCCTTTGACTTTGAACTTTGAACTGATCTCTGTGTTGTGTGGTTTTACTGTTCAACTTGGTAGTGTGGAAACCCCACACCCACGAGCCTGCTACAATATATTGTGCTATTATTCGACTGAATAAAGTACCCATCCATCCACCCATCATAGCCAGATGTTAATCTCTATTGGCTGTGGTTGACCTCTGACCTTTCAGAGCTCCGTACTCGATGCGCTGCTTCATCTTGCCCTCCTCCACGATGACGATGCTGTCGCCGGTCAGCAGCAGCTGGCGGGGCCGCGCCCGGTATCCATTACGGTCGTACTTAGTCACAGGCACCGCATACTGTGTGTGTGTGTGTGTGTGTGTGTGTGTGTGTGTGTGTGTGTGTGTGTGTGTGTGTGTGTGTGTGTGTGTGTGTGTGTGTGTGTGTGAGAGAGAGATCAATCAATTGAACTTCATTTCAACTATCTTATAACGATGGGTTTAACATGGAGATGAACATCGTACAAATAAATGTTTTATAATCTTTAAAAGCAGTAGACTAGCAGTGTCCGAACAAAATTCCCTTCCATATAATTCATGAAAGGATTTGGCCAGATAGTTTTGCTGCCCGTATTTCTGGAGAGCCGCTCATCCAAACCACTTCCCAATCAATTAGCCAATTACCCTACACTTCCTCTGTTCCACAGCAGGACGCCCGCCGAGTGGGGAGGGGACAGGATGAACGGGTGTCAGGCAGTATCTAGGCTCTGTCTCATTTCAGCATGCATCCTTCGAAGGCTGCATTCGAAGGCCGTTTGCATCACTGTAACGTGTCAAGGCTGTCCCATTTCGAAGGCTCCTTCAAATGTGGTCGACAAATGCAGCCTTCTTTTTCTGGATTTTAAGGATCCACCGGCTGCATCCTTCACGGCGCAATGTATCCCAAGATTCATTGCCCGTTGGATTTTTTCTGAAATTGCGTCGGAGCGAGGGGAAGTGGCAGTTGCAGCAAATGACATATTTAATGACAAAACTTTGTAAAAACATTTTTTTATATTAAAATAAAGTTGGGACTATTTTAAACGTGTAACTTTATTGTCAAAGTTCAACGACATTAACACGAGCCATGTAACGTTAAACTAATTAATGTTATGTTTTATATAATTATTAGCTCCGCTGGTCTGGACACGTCACCCCTTGTATTCTTCTGATTGGTCGTAGTGTTATCCAATTGCGTGCAGTGATATTTTCAAATGCATGCTTGGTGCTGCCCCTCGAGTTGGGCCATTTTCCTTACTCGTTGCCAGACACTACAGCTTTATAGATGTGGGTCTGGATATCCAGGCTAGAGTACTTTAACTAATCCTTTAGGGAAATAGTTAATGTCACAGGCGCTCTGATCAAAGGTAGAAAAGGAAGAAAAACGAATAAAAGTTAGAACCATAATGTCTAGAAATGAAATACGCAAGACAAATATCAACACATTACTACGCAAAGACAATATCGAAATAATATTGAAAGATATGCCTGGATACAAAATTGTATATTATACTGTACATTAAGGAGCTATTCCCCGGGTTGTTTTTGTGTCCAGACCAGATATAACTGCTCCATATTTCTCCTCCGCCGTCCAGTTTGAACCGCAGCTGTCAGGGTTGCTAGGTGACAGAAGCGGCGCGTCGTCACGCAAGGTAAAGGATGTTAACGGCTTGTCACACAAACTTGAAATGCTCCGTAGGCCATTAAAAACCGTCTCATTTAAAAACCGTCTCATTTAAAAAACGTTTGTTCAGCCTTTGGTCCGGCCTTCACGGTCTACGAAGGCCACACCTTCATAGACCGCGTCCTTCGAAGGATGCGTCCCCTGAATTGAGACACAGCCCTAGTGTTTCACCAGGAGCGGGAGCCATAACGCAAGGTTACATTTAAATTTGTCTTTAAGAAGGCTTTTTCATTATCCGCTGCTGAGGAGTACAGAGACTCAGAACTTTTGTGATTAGCATTTCAGTTGGTTGGGCTAATCCTAACTCTGTTGTTGTTAGTAAGTAGTCGTTCGCGCTGGTTTTGTAATTTCCATATACGTCACAATGTGGGCGAAGGTAATGCTGCCTATATAGAGGAAGCAGGTGGTTGAGCTGTTTGTGAATGTCAAACTGTTCACCTTCATCTTCTCAGTGCCCAGAGCTTGCAGCGCCTTGGGGTTGATCTCCTCTCCATCTACGTCAAAAAGAGATTTGTGTTTCAACATACTGCTTCTACATCCATTTATCTAGAGGGTATGCAGAGGAGGTCATAGAAGGAGAACAAAAACTGAATGGGAAGAGAGAGCGTAGTGGGGGTCTGCGTACTGAGCCTGGTGCTGACGAACAGCTTGGGGACACTCTGGGGATAGTTGTCCTTCTTGTCCTTGAAGAGCTCACTGGCCACAGTCTTCTGCTCCATCTGGTCACACACATCATCAACGCTATTACACAGATATTAATACTCTGTTGATGTTTGTAAATATGTGGTTGTGTTTTGTTCTCATATGATAGTGTAATTGTTATTTGGGCTTGATTTGCAGTCAATTTCTGTGTGTAGAATTAAGTAGTATCTCGGGGAACGGACCTGGCAGTATTGAATATAAAATGCATACTTATGGTCTAAGTAGTCTGCAACCTTAGCCTGAGCCCTCTATATCTAAATAGGCTATATTTAAGCAGCCTCTTTTGTAAATCCTTTTTAGCACCGTTGTTGTGTAGGAGAGTTATAATGAGCCAAGTTTTACATGAAATGTGCCAAACACACTAGGTTATACTATGTGACCGAGAAGTTAAACCCTATCTCTGACACGGACATCAGCCACTGGCCAGATGGAGCTCCCGACGTCCAAACACCTTGGGGTTATACTGATGAGTGGGAATAATGGGGATTCACAGACGTTTGAATCCAAGGGTAAAGTTGAGGGGGATTTTGTGGGTATGCATTCTTTAATACGGCCATGTTTTCAAGTTGTCTTTTGAGGTTGTTTCTCTGTTCGATAACCAAACTGTTTCGATATAACTGCACACCGTAAAGTAACCCATATTCACCTAACGCAGTGCAAGTTAATATTGTTTTGTAGCGCAGACTGCTATGAATATTAATGTTCTATGCATATAATGCAGATAGGGATAATTATAGGTCGATGAATATGGTTAACCACTATTGAGGCAGGAAGAGAGTATTTTTCATGTGAATTGTACATGATATATATATTAAAGTGTTCTGCCCCTGGTGGTACCTGGTGCTTCCACTCTGGGCTGATCTTCTTGCAGTAAGTCCAAACCATGTTCTGCATGCACATCTTGCGCAGGTGTTCTGAGGCCTGGAGAGAGAGAGTAGGCTTAGCATCACAAGGTCCTGTCCCACTAGGAAACTAAGGGAGATAAAGGACTCCTAATGAAGTCTTAATACACCCTTCTTCCATCACACTAGTTGTTCCTGTGCTTTAAGATGTGAGGTGAAAGTTAGGCATTGAATGCAAAGCAATCGTTAGTGTATTGTCACCAAGGTAAGAACAACTAATCAAAGCAGTTCATTCACCATTAACCTTGTGTTGAAAACATAAACATTTATAATATTGGTTGCATCAAGGGTGTGTTTGGTCTGTTTTCGTGATAAGCCAATCCATTGTCATTGCCACCATGTGGTACTTGGTTAAAAAATATATTCCTGTGTATGTGCATGTTTGTGCGCACGTACACGTACGTGCTCGCGTGTGCATATGCCTGTGCGTGCCCATGTGTATCTTTGTGTGTGCCTGTGTGCATGCATGCATGTGTGCGCTTGTGCGCGTGTGTGGAGCTGGCCTCGGTGAGAGCCGGTGGGGGCGTTGGCCAGCTCTTGTCCAGGACGTTCTTGGGAGCGTTGCGGTGGAGGTTCATCAGGAAGGCGTAGCGGACGTAATCCAGGAAGTACTCGTTCTGGGGACAGCGTTCCTGGTGGCGGTAGATGAAGCCCCTGATGAATCTGAGGGGAGAAGGAGAGAGATCAATGAATACACAAAAACAACCCGGGGAATAGCTCCTTAATGTACAGTATAATATACAATTTTGTATCCAGGCATATCTTTCGATATTATTTCGATATTGTCTTTGCGTAGTAATGTGTTGATATTTGTCTTGCGCATTTAATTTCTAGACATTATGGTTCTAACTTTTATTCGTTTTTCCTAATTTTCTACCTTTGATCAGAGCGCCTGTGACATTAACTATTTCCCTAAAGGATTAGTTAAAGTACTCTAGCCTGGATATCCAGACCCACATCTAAAAAGCTGTAGTGCCTGGCAACGAGTAAGGAAAATGGCCCAACTCGAGGGGCAGTACCAAGCATGCATTTGAAAATATCACTGCACGCAATTGGATAACACTACGACCAATCAGAAGAATACAAGGGGTGACGTGTCCAGACCAGCGGAGCTAACCAATAGATACGATTCTTGCCGTATCCGGTCAGTAAAACAGCAACGCTTTTGGCCCGCCTATATCAGATACACCGATGTGATTGGTTAATGTTCTGGGCCAGGGCAATCGGGGAGTGAGTATATTGAACGTTCCCAGAGTGACTCGCTGAGCAAATTCAAGTTGTGCTCTCGCGATAACTCGTGATTTCCAGGGTAAAAGTACTTCCAGGGGAAACTACATGATCAAATGGTGCGTGTGAAAGATTAAAGGGGGCCTGTTAAACCACCCGGTGTGAGTGTGATTAGCCCTTACAATCCGTTTTGAAAATCTGCGTCTTCTGACATCTCTAGTGGGCGTGTTCACCTAGATGTGTGCTCGATAGATGAGCAACGTTTTTCAAAGATTTTCAAAACGGGTTGTAAGGGCTAATCACACTCACACCTGGTGGTATAATACGTCCCCTTTAAATCATATATCATATAAAATAGTTCCCATTTTCCATGAGTAATACAGTTTGGAAAAAAAACGATCTTCACGAATCCTTTGTCAAATCTTCTCGTCAAATTTGTCTACTTTCATCCATGACAGACCGATGGAGAAGTGAAGTTATGGTTAAAACCTACCCCCTGCTGGTGACCTCCAGAACACTTCCTCTCTCTCTCTACCTGCAGATGTTTAAAGCCTGCCCCCTGCTGGTGAAATACAGAACACCTCCTCTCTCTTTACCTGCGAATGGTGTCGGATGCTTTCCTCCGGCGCTGAGCCCTCCTCCTGGCCAGGATCCCCCTCCACCACGCCTCGATCCGAATGGCTGCAGGCCGGACCAGACATTTCCATTAAGGGAATTTTGCTGACCCTTTATCCAAAGCGCCTTGAACCATTCATTCACTCATTCACACACCATCGGTGGAGTCAACCACGCAGGGCAACAGCCAGCTCGTCAGGAGCCGTCAAGGTGAGACGTCTTACCTCGACACTCAAGCCGGGGATCGAACTCAACCCACTCTACCTCCTGAGCTACTGCCGCCCGTAGCCCTCATCATGCTACTCTCCCCCTAACTAATCACTCATCATGCTTCACTCACCAACCCTGTCATGCACATAGGCCTTTGAATAGCTTATTATTTAACTAAATGGTGAATGGTCATTTATGTCCCAGACATTTAATAACAAAACATCATCAATCACAAACACACAAAACACACTCACATAACAGCAACTGACGTTTAATTCCCTTGATACAATAGTGAGATATTATACAGTTATGTCATGAATATAATTGGTTGTGTGATGAAGATAAAAGTGTTTTCAGAGATTCAATCATCATCCACATCTAATCCGCCCTGTCAGATAAATCGGTCCCGTGCTACGTTGTATCTTATCTTTCGTAAATTGATTTACTTTTAGAAGACTCAACCTTTACAGCCGAGGTTGGCTAAATGAAATCTACAACATCAATCAACAATGACACTAAATCCAGTAAAAGGGGATATACACTGGAACAACGCTAGACTCAGGGCCCTATGTGGACAGGCAGCTATTCTTTGTTCATGACCTCCTCCATCACTTCTTCATAACAGGCACCATGTTGTGGTCATGAGGCAGAAAGGGACTCACCTGAGCGCCTGAGTTTCTGGTACTTGGTCTTCTGAATGTAGCCTTTCCATCCAGCCTGCAGCTTGGTGGCTGGAGGTATAGGGAGGGAGGAGAGACAACGAGATAGTCAGGAACAGACATATAGCCGCTGTTCTAAGTGATCCGTTGATGCACGCGGTGTTAGTTCTCACCCAGGCTCTGTTTCCTGGTCTCCAGGGCGTCCTCAGTGGCAAACAGGGTTTTGGGGAAACGGATGAAGATCTTTGATCTGCAGTAGAGAATTAGATCCACAATAAGGTTGATTATCTAACCGTCTAGGACCGTCTTTCTACCCTTACCATTCAAGTTCCCTGATTGGCTTTCTGCACAGTTCTATCACTGTTGCTAACAATCCACTTGTTGTGTAGTGAAGTCACTCAGTGCGGTATAGTGAAGTGAGTCTCCAGTACTAATATTTCTGAATGCAGGGCTCCAGACTAACTTTTTCCTTGGGTGCACTGGTGCGCCTACATTTTTAATTTGGGTGCACCAACACGTATTTATGGTGCACCCAAGTTGTGAGTTGTTGAGGGGGGGGGGGGCGTTGGACCGTGCCTGCCTTGCGCTAAGTTGTTGACGGGGGGGGGGGGGGCGGGCAGCTGCACCGGTTGCACTGTCGATATTTACGCCACTGATTAATAATATTTTGACCATTAAATAAATGCCGAATCTGTATCTCTCATAAAGAATATCGTCAGACAATGCCAAGGGATCGGTTCTGTCCCGAAAAACCCTCTGTCTCCAGAGAGACGCATGTACGATAAGTGCGCCGAGGTCCATGGGAACACCCACAAATGGTGACGCCATTATCGGAGGAGGGGCTAGGAAGCTGCGCACGCCGATATAAGTAGCCGATCTCAGGGTAATAATAATAATAATACATTTAATTTAGAGGCGCCTTTCAAGACATCCAAGGTCACCAGGGTAGGGTAGACTCTCTGAAAAGCTGCTCCCGACCAGGTTTGGTTGCGAGCGTAAGTCACCATGGTAATACAGCGAGCGACGCTTAAAGAGATCGACTTTCATGGTACAGCTAACCCAGGCTTTCAGCTCAACATACCTCGCTAACCCTCTAATCGAGCTTCGCAGTACAGGCCCCTGGATTGGGCTTCGCGGGTTTGTTTACCGGCGTTGCTATTGTTACCGGTCTTGCGTGTTCCAACGGTTTATTAGGTAGGCCTATCTAATAAATCTCTGTCTAATCAATACTTCATTCACTGCCTCTTCCGTGGTCATTACAATATTATGAATAGACTGCTCTGTCAAAAAAAAATGAATAATAATTATACCAGATACATTTTCAGTCGCACCGGTGCGCCCAAATAAAATATTTGGTCGCACTACCCGGAATTCTAGGCGCATGTGCGCCCAAATTAGGCGCACTCTGGAGCCCTGGAATGGGATCTTCACATGGTTGAGTTTGTATGCCTACGTGTGTCCTACCTGCCCATCTTGTACTCCTCAGGCTTGTATCCCAGGTGTTTCACCAGGGTGGACACGCCCTCAGGTAGTTTGCCCTGCCAGTTGGGCCATGTGTCGGGACACAGGGATTTATACCTAAATACAAGCGCACACACAAACACACACACACACACACACACACACACACAAAGTTTAACTTGAGAGCAATGAAAATGCAATAATTCAACATAATCCAATATTTTTGTAACGTGTAGTTTTGTGAATTCGGCTTTGGCGCATGGAACTACAATTGTTGGCTTTTATTTGACAGAGTGAGTGAGAGGCGTGAGAGAGTGAGTGAGAGGCGTGAGAGAGAGTGAGGGGCGTGAGTGAGTGAGTGAGGGGCGTGAGTGAGTGAGTGAGAGGCGTGAGTGAGTGAGTGAGAGGCGTGAGTGAGTGAGTGAGGGGCGTGAGTGAGTGAGTGAGTGAGGGGCGTGAGTGAGTGAGTGAGTGAGGGGCGTGAGTGAGTGAGTGAGGGGCGTGAGTGAGTGAGTGAGGGGCGTGAGTGAGTGAGTGAGTGAGTGAGTGAGTGAGTGAGTGAGTGAGTGAGTGAGTGAGTGAGTGAGTGAGTGAGTGAGTGAGTGAGTGCTCGCTCCAGCTGAGGGGAGGCCTCCCACCTCTGCAGGAAGATCTCGTAGCGGCGCCGGTAGGCGAAGCCGGCCCTCCGGACGCGGAGGTTCTCCATCAGGCCCAGGTACTTGACCTGGTGGCGGATCAGGACCTCATCAAACCGACCTGGGGAGATCAGAGTGTTAACAGAGGAGCTAGAGGGCTAACAAAAAAAATATCTTGATAGGGGGAGGACCGAAAATGATGTGAATCTAGCGGGAGAAAAACAAAGGATCGGTCAGAAATGCCAGGCAGCTGGCTGTGGGAGTGACGACCACAGAGAGACGGATTGAAACCAACAAAGATTGACTGTCTAGGCCCAACAAAGGCCGGCTGGATAGACTGGTCAACACTGTAACCATTGATGAGGCCGTCTCGACCCTTTGTTTTGCGTGCAATAACTTACACTGAATGTAAACATTGGAATCATGGTGTACGCGAGATTATAGAAATTTCTTTGTTTTATTCCAGAACAAACCAAAAATGACTCCAATCCAATTATGTACAGTAGGACATCACTATCTAAGAATGAGATAACATTCTGTAGGTGAAGGAAATTATATAAGATGTCACTGTCACCAATTTGACCGGCATATCTCAATATCATTTGTTTAAGAAAAACTTTGTGGAACAAACCGTTTGGTTTTACCCCATTTAACAAGCCAGAGAGAGGATAGGAGGTGTTCTGCGGGTACCTGCTTGTTTGGAGTCGTTGGGCTTGATGCAGCGCACGTACGACGGCTCCTTGGACATCAGGATCTCCATGAGCTTCGCCAGGCTGGACTTGAACTGGGTGGCGGCCTGTACCGCGGAGACACAGCGGAGAGAGGAGAGAGGAGAATGAGGATCCGTGGAATACCCCACCGGTAGGGGAAAGAGAGACACAGCAACAGGTCAGGAGCAGAGATGTGGATGGAGACGGAGGAAAAGAGAGATGAGAGGAGAAGAGAGAGCTGGGAGGGGACAGCACTGATCCTATCTTCAGGAGAGAGACTGTGAACCGCTCCTTGACTGGGACAGCCCAGTCATGCTCTCGCCTTTCTACATGCGTGTGTGTTTGTGCCAATGTGGGCGTGTTTGTCCATGAGGGCATTCCTTGGCAAGCGTGTGTGTGTGTGTGTTGATGTGTGTGTGTGGGGGGGGTTCTGTTGAGTATCCCGTCACACGGCCCACGGGCAGAATGGAAAATACCCAACCAGAAAAGATGCCAGTGTTTGTGTCACCGTGAGAAACATAAGGAGGAACATAAGGCAGGGTAGAGACGTGGGACAACACAAACACATCTCACTGTGTCGGGCCGCTTCTTGTCCGTCAGCTCCTCCCGGTCGAAGCACTGGGTGAGGATCTTGTTCTCTGACATGCACATCACCTGAACACACACACACACACACACACACATTATATTATATAGCCACAGCCCGGTTCTCAATTTTGTTAAATGTGCAAAGAGTGTACAAAAAACGAATTGCATTCAAACACAACTTTGAAGGAAATGTTTAATTTTCATACTTCTTTCAGGTTCCTGTACAGTAGGTCATTATTCTTGTCCAAAAATCCTAAAAAAAAATTATACAGCGTAAATTTAGAAGTGAGCATTGACCGTGTGGAATTGAAAGGACGAGATATTAGAGGAGAAAGTCAACGCATTATCAGAAGGTCACAGAGGATACACACATTCTACCAAAGGTACAACTTCACAACTCCTCATATCAAAGACCATAAAGCTATCAACTAATAATATTATACTTATCACATGTTGTAAGTCCTGGCACTTAATGCACACACTTATTGTATGTTGTACTGAGTTATAGTACTTAGCATTGTGTAGCGTCTTATCCTGCTATCTTTGTACTATTCGGGGAATGAGTTAACATAGTGATTATTAGTGCTTGGCACATGGTTCTATGAACATCCTTACTGTCGATATATTGTTGTTTCTATTTCTTCTGAAAAATTTACTTCTTGTAAGTCGCTTTGGATAAAAGCGTCTGCTAAATGCCCTAAATGTAAATGTAACATAACATATAATTTAATTTGACATATTTTGTTTAGCGACCCCTCTCCAGTAATTTAACAGCGTTAAACATTGTCAGAAACCATGAAGCCTCATCTCATGCCTCACCGTTGACGTTGTAGTTGACGTCTCCGGCGTAGTGCAGCAGCCTGAACTCCTCCCGGCCCATCAGTTTACGGGTCTTAGTGTCCGCCAGTTTGTGACTGTGGATCCACACACACATAGATTATTAAGATTAACTGATTCACAAATGCATTTTTTTATGAAATGTAGAAATGGCTTCCATTGACCCTTTTCATAGAGTGTGACGGCAGTTTAACAGTGAAAACACGGTGTGAACACAGGTTCACCTCTTAACGTTAACATCCGGTGTTTTTCATTAGTTACAGCTGCATACTCATAAGTGTATCTTGCCTAGGGTATCCATACTGGAGCCGCCCGTTAAATTAGGGGTAGCCAATCAGATCGGTTCATTGGTGGTGGATGAAATTTTCTGATGTGCTGATTGCAGGCCTGGGACGGCCACAGGTACACAATCTTGTTATTATTTTTGTCAGAGCATTTGATTTATGGATTGTTGTAGGAATGAAAAGGGAATTTCAACAAATCTTCTTCTCAAATAAATGGCCTACCCCGGTTTTAACCAGTCTGCAGTGCCGCTGCTAGCTATTTTGGGGCCCTAAGCATAACTCCTTTATGGCCCCCCCGAATTCCCCCTACCAGCCCCCTGCGCTGAATTGTTGACGGGGGGGGAGCATACGTGGCCGTGTGCGACTCCTAACACTATGGGCTGGTGGATAATTCAATTTTATTTATTTTTTTATTGCCATGGGCCCCCCCTCTGCCTTGGGCCCCCCCACAACTGTCTCACTTTCCCCCGTAGTCCGTCGGCCCTGCACACAAGTATTGGAATGTCCAAACTCTTTTAAATTAAATAGTTATCCATAAATACAAACTTAAAACCAGAAGTATACAAGTAAGAATTATTTATTTTTTTTTGGGGGGCCCCCTCAGGACTTGAGGCCCTACGCGCAGCGCGTAGTGCGCGTTATGGGAGCGGCGGCACTGCCAGTCTGTCTACCAGTGAGTCCATTCTGGAAACACTGGTCCTGGGAGGAGAGGCGAATCAGAGGGGGGGGGGGGGATCAGAGGGGGGTGTTACCTACGTCACAAAGTGGGGGTGACTCCCGACCGTGTCCTCCAGCTTCTCCAGGAAGGTGATGTCACTGGCGTCCCCGGGCCGCAGACACTCCTCGTCCTGTCAGAGAGAAGGGTAATGTCATCATGTTTAACCACGGGCCAACCATATCTTTTGGATGAATCCCATGACAATACTCAAACACGTGCACTAATGACGGTGCATTATGGGTATTGACGAATGCACTACCTAAGGAACCAGATTTTATCACTCAAATTTCAGACAACAATTTAAAAATGGTGACGCCCCCCAAATAAAGCACGATATACAGTACGAGTAGACCAATCAAACACAGCCAGAGACAGGAAAAAATTCATATCTAAACGGCTACTGTTGAACCATACTCGAAGAGATCAGTGAAAGAATGGGTTGTCTTAGTACCCCTTAGTGTAGGGGTCTGAGACCATGGAGAGACAGAGATATGACAGAGACGCAACACACCAGAATAGAGATGATGCCTTTGAACTTCTCCTCCACCAGGTCACAGATGATCTTGTTGTTGAAGTATTGCACCGGTTCCCACTGTAAAACAACAGATAATCCCAGTCAGTATCCAAGTGGACCCCATTCAACAAATAAATAATGCAGTAACCAATTCAACTAAGTTGTTTAACTCCACTAGTAGTAGTAGTCCAGTTTTTCACACGCACACACACACACACACACACACACACACACACACACACACGCACGCACGCAGGCACGCACGCGCACACAGAACTTGTACAGGGTTTCCAGTAAAGCTGTTTTGATAGACTAGTAGTGTGTCTGTGTGTGTGTAGTAGTACAGGAGTACAGGACGTTGCACATATTTGAATATCTGTGTGTGTGTGTGATAAAAACCATGCATCCATCCATTGTGGATGAGGAGCGATAGCTTAACGGTTTGAATTTCTATGGGCTGTTTGGCCTGATCCGGAACAACAGAAACTAATGGCAGCTGTGGTTGGGTACCCCAGTGTCACCTGAATCAGACCCAGCTGGTGGTCCAAGTAGAATAAAGACTCTGACTCATTAGATGGCAAACCATCCAAATAATTTACTGAATACACACACTCCCACTGAGTTCATCCACTCAGAGCCTCTATATGAGGGTCAACCAAAACCACAACCACAACAAATAACACAGATTAATGTTTTGTTTTGCTACATTACAGACAAGGCTCATGGTGAAATTACAGCTGACACCAACCTTTGTTTAAAGGATCTTGAATTTGTGTTGATTTGTGTATTTACCTGTTTAACATAGCAGTAGAGACAAGCACAACCCTCTTAAAGAGTATTTGATGGACGACATGAAACAGGACATGAAACAGGAATGTGAGCATGTGCCGTCCATTTTCAGATCATGATGATTGTGAAAGGCGAATGTGTTGTTATACATAACATTTGAATCAAACTAAACAATTTATTGAGTCCCACTGTGGCTCAGGCTCATTACACTGATCCTTGCTAGATTTAGTCTCACCGTAATTTCTGTTTCCCTTTGAGAATTCCTCATACCACTGAGGCTAAGACAGTCAATCAATCTGCGTTCTTGTATTTCAGCAAATGTTTAATAAAAGATTGCCTGAGATCCTCAGTAGGTTTAGGGAGTTAAATGATCAGCATGGTTTGATAAGATGATAAACACTACTGCTCTCTGCATTCAGTTGAGCTGCCGAAGTAAAATGTGAACTAAAAAAATTCACAGCGGTTCTATATTATTGTTGGCCTGGTTTTACCGGTAGGGCATCGAGCCTATAGTCTTTCAGGCTCACGCTCTGTGTTAGGATCTGCTGTCATGAGTCAGTCAGTGCGTTTTCATGACACTCAAGAAAATCGAATAATTGGGTGAATCTGACTATGATTGGATTATTAAAATGCACCTTAGTCTGACTCAAATCTAACCGAATCGAGTATCTCATAGTGGAATTAAGACCCCTATATTACTATAATGGTACGTGTATACATTCAATCGGATTGGGATTGGATCATGCATTTTGCGCATGCTCGAGATCTTTTCCGGGGACCGTGAGCCAGAAGTAGAAGGAGACTATAGTCGTGTTGTTGTCGCCATCGGAAAACGAGAAACAGCGATTTATTTAAAAAGGTAGCGAAGAAAATGGAGGAACCCGGGGTCGTGCCAATGTAGTTACCCACTATAAGAAGTATATCATCATCAACATGCATTAAGTACACACTACACTTCGATTTCACCCAAGGCTGAATTAAAAGTACATGCTTTTCTAAATGTTGGTCATTAAAAAGGTTGTAAAGTAAATCAATGTATTTTTCTTCCGACGTGTTTAGGATCTTTTTTCATTCATTGCGCCGCAGCCGAACTGATGGGGGTATTCTCTAATATTATGAATCTTAAAGACTGCGTCTGGTTCTCTCAAGTAAGGACTCGTAGTGGTGGTATTCTCGGCTATGGTTGAGAACGAATGGGGGGACAAGAATTTAGGCTTTGACTTTCTGAAGTCCAGTGTGTGTGTGTGTGTATGTGTATGTGTGTGTGTGTGTGCGCGCGTGTGTGCGCGTGCAGTAGTTGTGTGTGTGCTGACCGTGATGCCCTCAGCCTCGTACTCCTCCTGCTCAGACTTGAGGGTCAGTTCGATGAAGAGCTGCTGCAGCTTCTCGTTGCAGTAGTTGATGCAGAACTGCTCAAAGCTGTGGAGAGGAGGAGAGGGGCAGGGCCCAACGGGGGTCCCCCACAAAAGGACCCATAGCAGATTTTAAAGGGGTGATATCCTGCTTCTTCGACTTTTCCCTTTGCATTAGACTGTTAATTGAGGTATGTATTCATGTTTTACGTCTGCTCAGCTAGAAAAATCGAAGTTCAAGCCAGGGAAAGTATTCGTGCCAACTGAGAACGCCCCTCAATATGTGAGTGAAACAGCTGGTTTGCTCTCAAACTTTACTTCTGTAGCGGTGTGACGTCAGTGGGCAGTGCTGAAGTGCAGAAATCCCGCCTCCCGGCTAACCGCAATTTTACTTCTCGGGGGTGTGGATTTTAACGACACGCGTGCAAAGTGTTCAACCAATCAGAGCATACTGGGCTTCTCGGGAGGGGGGCCTTAAAGCGACATGATGCAAAAATGTTTTTGAAAGACGCTGTTGGTTTTGCAGAAATTAATATTGCGAGAATGATAACGGGTACTTCTGACATACAGGCAAGCAACCCTATTCTAGTAGAACCCCCAAATGCAATCATTAACCCTAAAAAAAAATATCACCCCTTTTATCAAATCACTCTGTTCATAATGCTGTTCATAATTTTTTTTTTATGGAAAACAACTAGAAAGCCCAATAGGGGGCAAGATTACACATAGCATAAGGAACACCAACAATTTCATGTTCTTAACATTAATAATAATCACTTCACCTGTTATACTGGAAGACCTCAAAGCCATAGATGTCCAGCAGACCAATCACAGAGGAGTTTTTGTTTGATTCATCCTGAAGTGAACACAGAGGTACAAAAATAAGAAAGAAAAAGTTTAAACTAGTTTAACTGTACTCAAACTTTCTTATAAAATGTAACACCATGAAAAATGAACGCTGCTTAACTTGAAATAGCATGCCCGTCCACAAAAGGGCGCTATGGCTAAAGCAATCAACAACAAAACCCAACAGAAACAGGGAACCTCCACTAACTAGGAGGTTCTCAACTCCAAATAGAAGTGCATGTATTTGTAGTGTACTGTACCTACTTTTAAACTGTTACATGTTTAAAAAAAGTATCAGAAGTATTTTCTTATAACAGGCTATTTGCATGCACTCTTCATTTACCTCTATCTCCATTTGAGCAGTTTAACCAAATCACTGACTTCACCCTTGACTGTAAGCATGGGAAAATTTGAGTGTGTGTATACAGTATGTATATGTATATATGTAGGCTTAGCTCAGGAGGTAGAGCAGTTGTCTTGTAACCGAAAGGTTACAAGATACTTAACCCTAAGTATCTGAGCAAGATACTTAACCCTAACCCGTCGGTTTGTCAACTTGTCTATTAACAGTCGCTTTTGATAAAAGCTGTATGTGCGTCCGTGTGTGTGCGTGTGTGTACCGTGTGTTTGTGTGTCTCCTTTGAGTGTCCCATGTGCGTGTGTGTACCGTGTATGCCAGCGAGCCGTTGATCTTATTGACCAGCCAGGTGAAGGTGCGGCCGTAGACGGCCTTGGACAGTGCGTCACGAGCCGCCGATGCCTGCTCGATGTTCAGCGGGCTCATCAGCTACAGGAATCAATACACACACACAAGCAGTGAAGTGAATACATTTCGACCCAAACAAACGGGCTTTGAAACAATTATGATAGACCCACAGGAGACACAAGAAATACACACACACACACACACACACACACACACACACACACACACACACACACACACACACACACACACACACACACACACACACACACACACACACACACACACACACACACACACACACACACACACACACACACACCTCCTCTCCCTTGGCGATGATCTTCCTGTGTGTGAGGGCCTCAGTCAGCACCGTCCCGCTCACCCCTAGCAACTGGGGAGCCGACCAATAACAACACGTTATCACTTATTACACAGCGGCCCAGCAAACAGCACAGTGCCACCACTCCACAGCACCACCCTGGCACCACCACCACCGGCCCCATCATTCACTGGTCTCGCAGAGAGGTTGGCATTATGGAGGGGAGCTAGTAGGGACCCATGTCGTATGGCCCAACTGGTCTGGGAGAAGCTGTGATGCCATGGGTGTGGGGACATCAGCCATATCTTTACAGGTAAGCTATATAATATATAATAATAATAATATATATGAGAATATGAGTTTTTGAATATATTTTTTATTCTGTTATTCTAAATAAGCCTTAGGGAGTAAAAGTCCATATGTGAGTTCATCAAATGGAGGTAGCTAGCTTGCCTAATATATATATAGATAAAACAGCTATTAATAAATAACTTGTGAACTGTTCTTATTGGCTGGTGATATTCAATATTAAATCCCTGAGTGGCGGTTGGAGGAGACACATTAGAACCACTATCAAACAGGGAGCAGGAAACCGGTAGTGTCGTGTGTCTCACCCTCGACAGGTACTTGATCTGCGTGTCAGAGGTGATGCAGGCGCTGCCTCCGTCGTCCCCACCGTACTGCATGTTGCCCAGGTGGAGCACGCTGGAGATGATGTTCATCAGTTCCTGAGAGGGAGAGGGAATGGAAGAGAGAGAGCAAGCACGGAAGAGAGAGTGAGAGAGAGAGAGAGAGAGAGAGAGAGAGAGAGAGAGAGAGACATGGAGCAAGAGAATGAAAGAAAGAGAGCAAGCAAGGAAGAGAGATAGTGATAGAGGGATGAGAACAGGACTATTGTCTAACAGTTGCCAAAAACAATATTCATTCAGTGGTCACATCTAAAATACTTTATTGTAATAGTATAAAGTATATAAAGAGACAGAGACAGCGAGAGGAAGAGTTTAACTTATATATTTAAAGAGAAGGTCTAGGGTGACAGTGACGATACAGATAGTGCTGCACACTGTAGACTATACAGCAAGAGAGGAAGATCATTTTAAAAAGGACAGAGTTTATTACTGCCTTGGGTTCAATAAGATACCAAGGCTAGAGAGAGGAGATTATCTTTATGGCTCGCGGAGCAGTCCAACACAAACACGCGTGAACGCACAGACGCAAACGCACACATGAGCAAGCACACACATGAGCACACATACACATGAGCACAAAAATGCATGCTTTGATCGACGAGCTACCTGGGTGACAAAGCAGGAGAAAATGTGCTCCCATGCTAGACTTCAACAAGTTCTAAACATCATGTCTGCACGCATGCCCAGGCACGCACACGCAACAGAAACACCAAGATTGGATAAATCTGCAGTTCCCAATTCAATGACAGCTATGCAAAATAGACTAAATGATGCATCCAAACCAACCTGGTCTCACAGGAATCCGCGAAATGACCGCTTAGGATAGTCAATGGTCAGATACAGATCTCGTTATAACAATAATTTCATATCGATGTAACGAGAAAGGATGAAATGATAACGGCAAGAAAATAAAGGCTACATGGTTATAATAATTTAAATATAATTAACTTATAAAGCGTATAATGAGTAAACGAGACGATCTAGTTGTGGGCCAGCAGAGGCTGCATTTTAACCAAATTCGGCCTATAACCTTATACATATAATAGTCTAACTATATATAAATGTCAAATGTATGATATTCTGTATGTATAGCCTAGTTTTTTATGTTATAAATATTTTAATATTGTCTTGTTATACCTGAACCAAATTCCCCATAGGAAAAGTGGGCTTAACAAAAAGTTTTTGTGAATTTCTCTCAAAACTTTTTGTCATTATTAAAGAGAGGCCCGATTCTCAGATATGCATGTTGAATGGCTAGGGTGTAGGTCTGGGAAGAACTTCAGGCCAAAATCTTTCAAGCAAGCCGCTGGGTGAGGTATAACGAGATGGTTAGTTGGTGTTACAACCCTCTTCATTGATTGGATTGGTGGAAGTGGATTGTCAATGGTCAAATACAGATTTTGTTATAACGATAATAGCTACATGGTCTACTTATAATATTATAACTAAATAATTGTATATTTATTGATACATAATATTTATTTTAATATTAAATTAATTCAATATTAAACCAATGCATTTCAATCAGGAGATTATTTTCGACTTCAGAAGGGGGAGCGGGCTACACAGGATTCGTCAAAACAACAATCCCCCCCCCCCCCCGAAACTAACAACGTCCCTTAAACCCACTTTTACATTACTTTCAACAAAACAACGGGAAATATGGATTTACTGTTCTCAATAGATCTTCTTGTGTTCAATGCAGCTCATTACACAGCAGGAGGTTATGTGGTATGGCATAATGACTGAGCTAGGCTGAAGGCTAACATAGTGCAATACATTTTATAATAGAAATACTGTAACTTTAGGTATTCATATTGAAATCAATAGAGCTAGAGCCTACTACGGTAGATTGTAAAAAGAAAAAAACATTGAGGGCCCTTTCTGGTTTTACTCGGGTATTTGGCTCATTTCGAATCGCCCCTGCCTGCTTCGCAATGGCTGGCTTTGGGTATTCACAAACTGTCCTTAAAACAACCCGAAATGTTTGCGTTCAGAAATGTGCAACTCACCGAGTGGAGAGTTGAACTGTCCAGAACAGAATGATTGAAAACATGACAGTTTCTGTTGTGTTTTATTTGGGATTTTGTAAATCCATTGATTTCAGTTGGAAGACTCATTGCTCGTTGACCGGAAACGGAAAGGCGGGCTGGTTGAAGTCTTTTCGCTCCGTTCTAGCCCTACTGTTGATTCGGCGAACCAAGCGAAAAGACAACCACCCCCCCTGGATTCTGCTGCTGCCGCGATCTTCTCCTCTAGCAGTAAGAGGAAGTAAACATTTATGCAGATTTTTGTCTTCTCTGCGATCTCGAAATTTGTATAAAAACAACACACAATTTAATTTCGGGTTTAAAATGCATAGTAACGCGCGTTACTGAGATTTGTACCGAATAAATAATATTACCTTTTTTTTTTGTAATGCCTTACATTACCTCATTACAAGAAAAAGTAATGCATTATTTTTGCATCACGTTACTCCCAACACTGGTTAGGAGTTAGGGTTAGGGCTGGTTTTTTTCCAGAGACCCGCAATTTTCACAGAGTAATCCCAAGACGCACCCCGTTTAAAGGTCTAATGGACAAGATTCTATCTCTTTTCAACTAATTTAGATACATTTCTAGCAACGGCTTGTTACCAATGCGTTACAATGGAGCATTTGATGATTCTGTGTGAGCCTTTCCAGTAGGGCTGAGCCAGTTGATAATCGTATGCGTCCTTTGAGACCCTCATGTAAAAGAGATCCCAGGTCTATAGCCTACTTGTTAATGTCCTCGCCTCAGTCACCTATTGCAGCGCTTCCTTTGGGGCTTCGGCATCCTAATTGATCATTGATATATATTATATATTTGAATGCAGCCATAGATATGACACCACCACCACTGGGGCGTGGCAACAATTCTCCATATCAATATGGGGCGGGGGGGTGGGGGTGCTTGTGGACAGTAGGGGTACACTAGAAATAAATAGGAAGCACACTCAGGCAGGAGGAGGAATGACCTCTCACACATGATAACTGAACTAGAAAATGCATTTCCTGCAGAAAATGCGGTGAGTGCTGTCGTGCAAAGTGAGGTTGAAAATATTTTTTAATAAAGCCACATAGATTAAGACATAAAGAAACGTTAAATGGCTTAAATCAAGTGAAGGGATTTGAACAAAAGTCCCAAAGTCTAAATGGAGTAAACAATGTAAACGTGCACACCATTTAAGAAAATGTAAATGATTGGAAACAAATAAAGTGACAGCTGAATGAAAAACGCAAGGCATTGCTAAAAATGCAGAAATGTAAAATCAATTGAACTGAAGAATCTGAAAGGTCCAATGTATTGCCCTGCACTGCTGGTGTGTGTGTGTTGGTGCGCGCGCACACGCGTGCGTGCGTGTGTGGGTCTTTAAGAGAATAGCGAGCCAGTGCCTGATTAAAAATAGCCCAATAGAGCGGGAAAACTGCCCAATCTGGCAACACTGTCTGAATGTCCACCAAAAGTAGCCCAATCTGGCAACACTGCTGAACGTCCTCGAGCTCCAGCGTCAACGTAAATCAACCAACTGAAAACGAAGCCTGTATGAAACTAAAACTGTGATTCTGAAGAAAGTTTAAATGATATCGAAATTCTGTTGTTAAATTGTTTGAAAGAAGATAAACGGTTGAAAATTGATTTAGTTACGTCTTAAACAGTTTGAAGTACCAGAGGACGGCTCTGCCTTCCTCCCATTAACTCCCATGTTAAAAAAAAGATAATATTTTAAAAGTAGAATAACTTAAAAAGTATAAAATATTAAAGAAATTTGAAAAGAAGCGTGCGATTCCAAGCTATTCTGAATATTTAAAAATTTGAATGAAGTCTCTAGGTGAAAAGAAAAGAAAGAAAGAAAGAAAGAAAGAAAGAAAGAAAGAAAGAAAGAAAGAAAGAAAGAAAGAAAGAAAGAAAGAAAGAAAGAAAGAAACTTATGAAGAACAATAGTTGAGCGCTGCATGCAGCACTCACATAATTAATTGTTTCAAATGACCCTGCCTATGGAAGTAAATCTGTGCTATCGGATTTTGAAAATTCTAAGCCCTGAATATTTATGCATTGAAATAACGTATCTGGATTTCTTGCCTCTGAATATAACTCTTTAAATTTTCAACAAATGATTTTCAATGTTATAAAATTCAACATCAAATATATATATTTTCAACGCCCCCAAATTCAACATGCCAAAGTCAGCTGCAAAGTTCAATGTATGAAATTGAAGCAAGGAGAGTAGGAATAAGAGCGTCTATATACTAGAGTTTTCGCGCGCAACTTGTAATTAAACCTATAATGTGGAAACCCCAGGCGATAATGTGACAAATTTCTGAGTGCATAATATAATAACATTTTGCCATAGTTTTACAACGTATAACATTCGTTCACCACAAACAACTCTTAAAAGCAGTGCCAACAATTTAATATTTTTTCACCATTCAGCGAACAAAAGGCAACAGGCTGATTATCATTTAGGGGGCCACTCAATGACATGCAGAACCGTTATCAACATGCCCACTGAAGTGGTGTGAGAAATACTGACTTTCTACTCCTCATTCACATATAAGGTAATTTACATTTCCTACAGAGAAAATACAACTTCAGCTACCTCCCCTAACTTTTCCCGAACCCGGTGGGGAGAAGCGCCACAACATCATGGCCACCAACAAAACTCTGCAAAGCTTGTTCTTGCTCCGGCTTTAATTAATCGATTTTCGGCAGCGATCCCACAACAGACCGAATAGCTTCTCTCGTAGCCTTCTCCATTGTCTTCCTCTGACTACAACTGAAACTGGCACGCGACCTAGACGTCATCGTTCTCAGCCACTCCCTCTGTTCGCTGATTGGACCGCCAGAAATCGGGGTTGAAATGAAAATTGAGTGGAAGTAGGTAGGTGGGCGGTGCCAGGCTAGTCTTGTGGTGGACTCTATAGACATAATTCACCATACTGTGTTATTGACATGTTTTCGTTCTGTGTTATAGGGACACTGTCTCTTTAAGAATCACGTGACTTCTTTGTTGATATGCCGGAAGGTGCGATGTTTGAAATTAACGTTTTTTTAAATGGCAAAACGAACGACCCACCGTTGCTCGTCGAGGTGAGAAAATGTCTCTTCCCTTATTTTTTCGCAATTTCTACAGTCTATAGAACGTGTAACCTGGCAGAGTTTTTCGACGTGTTTAATAACATAACATCTTACCTGGGCCCTGTTTCCCGAAAGCATCGATAGCCTAAGTGGATCTTGAAGTGCGTCGTACGAGCATCGTACAGTTTTCAGACCGTTTCCCGAAAGCATCGTTGGTAACGAACGTCGTGAAAACGCTCGTAGCTAACGAGCGCTCCAGGGTACTCGTAGGACGCTAAGAGCATCGTTAGCCTACTATAGAGTGAACTCATTATTGCATGAGGGTGTCTTCATTCATAAAAAATGAAAACATTCGGGAGTAAGCAATAATACAAATTATTCTAAAGAGGTCAGAGACTCCGTGCACAGCCCCGCCTTCCCCAGTGAACCAAGAAACCCCGCGCCGTGACGAACGGGGGATTTAACCCCCTCGGTTTAACACAGGAAACTTGAGATAAGAAGGTGAAATCGCCGGGCGTGCCAAGCTGCGACCGAACCGGCTCGGCAGTGTAGAAAGACCTATAGCCAGGGTTCGAGTTAGGTGGGACTGGGAGCCAGTGGGAGCTGAGCTCCCATAGAGAGAGGTCTGGCTCCCATGAAAGCAGTAAACTCAAATATCTGTGGGGGTCTCGGAAAATACAGCAGCATATTATTGTAGCTAATTACCAATAAAGCAATTTTCCCTTCCACATGCAGAGATATTGACGTTAAGTGGGATAATAGAACGCCGGTCATTATCGGGAAAATAAGCCCAGACAGGGCGAACCGGACACCGACTCGAAACGGAGGTGCTTCGATAATTTATTATTTATTTTCGATAATGAGCGGCTACTTGCCAAACGAAAAAATAACTTCACAAGGTGTTTTTTTTTTTTACAATTTATTTGTTACCAATTTACCATACGTAGGGTTGATCAGCAGATAAAGCCTACTTCATCCTGCCCAACAATATTGGCAGGATCCAAGCTCTCCGAATCGGGTCAGCAATAGCTGACCCGATATGAATAGCTTACAAATATGAATGTAACGTTGCATTTTTAATGTCTACAAATATTCTATACTAGAGAGCCAATCAATGCAACCTCATGCGGAATCAGATAAAGTCGGCTCTCTTGCGGCGCAAAATATATGTTTAAAAAATCAGCACATTAAGATAAATGTAGTTGTCACACAAGCTATTTTGGATTTTTGTAATATGGAATTATTTCAGGGGGGGAAATGCCGTGAATAAATGTATGCAACGGTGCGTTCAGGATTAGGACTGAAATATATGTCGGCCTAGGCTTAATCAATTGCGTTTTAATATCTTTAGTATTCATATTATTGCAATCTATTCTTTTCGTAGGCTACTCTGCGGTTGGCCTTGATGGGGAGATATTTTAACCCTTTTTAACCCCATTTTCCTGCGACATTCCTGCGTCTCCCCCTGCGTCATAGCCCGTTTCAGCCCAATGTCAGTGGACAGGTACAATCCTACGATCGTCGTAAGTGCAGCGAATGCGCGTTCACGTTAAGAGGAGTTTCGGGAAACGCTCCAAAGAAATTAACGATGGTTCGAAAGATCCATCGTTACGGTGTCGCTTCGGTGTGTGCGCGTGCGTGTGTGTACTTACCTGCGCGTGTGCCGATGGCGGAGCAGTCACCCTGCGTTCACACCAAAAGATGCATTTGCTGCCCGAACGCGTTGCTGCCGAAGTTTTGCAGCGCCGCAAATCAAGTTTTGCGGCGCGTCAAAAGTTTTGCAGCGCGGCAAAGGTTTTGCGGCGCGTCAAAGGTTTTGCTGCGCCGCAAAAGTTTTGCGGCGCCGCAGTTTTGATGCGCGGCAAGTTTTCCCCGCGGTGCTTCTGAATTCATTCACAACCATGGCCGACATTACGAGCATTGCATGTCTTTACCTGTTGTGGAAGAGGGAGAGACGTCGGAATGCCCGTCGTTTATGGGTTCATGAGACCATTCGGAGCCGTACAGAGCTTGGTGAATTTCACCGTCTTCTGCAGGAGCTCCATCTGGACGACGAACGCTTCCAGCGCTATTTGAGGTTGACTCCGGCCCAGTTTGATGACCTGCTAGCTAGGATCGGTGCTAGGATCTCTCGGTTGGACATTTATACTTATATATATATATATGTATTGGACACTTATAACTGGCCACGGTGGTGTTGAAGATCACCGGGAATGCGGAGACTGCAATTATTATCTTCTCCTCCATTTAAGTAACACTGATTGGCTGTTACGGCATGTCACTCAGTGGCAACGCCTCAGTGGCAACGCTGTTGAACGCTGATTGGCTGTCATCACGCGTTTGCTGCCGAAAAGTTGAAATATTTCAACTCGAGCAGCATTTGACGCGCCGCAAAATACGTGAACGCGCCCGCCGCCCGTGCCCGGCAGCAGGCACGGGCATGCCGCGCTGCAAATCAGATTTTGACGCGCCACAAATCAAATTTTGCTGCCCGTTTTCTCGGCAGCAAATGCTGCGGCAGCAAAGCAGCAACGCGTCTCTACATGCACTTTGAATGGGATCATGACGCGCGTCAACTTTTTGCATCTTTTGGTGTGAACGCAGGGTTAAACGTCTTTACCTGTGCGTGTGTGCGTGCGTGTGTGTTCGCGCTTCCGTGTCGCTGGCTTTGTGTCAACGTGCGGTGTGTGCGCGTGCTTGTGTGTGTGTGCACATGTGTGTGTGTTTCCGTGTATGTTTGTGCGCATGTGCGTGCTTGCGTGTGTGTTCTTACCTGCGCGTGTGCCGATGACGGGGCTGTCTTACCTGTGCGTGTGCGTGTGCGTATGTGTCATTTTATATTTACATTTTACATTTAGGGCATTTAGCAGACGCTTTTATCCAAAGCGACCTACATCAGTCAATACACTCATTGACACACCGACGGCAGAGTAAACCATGCAAGGCGACATCCAGCTCGTCAAGATTTAAGTGCCTTGCTCAGGGACACATCAATACTCAGCTAGAAGGAGCTGGGGATCGAACTAGCAACCTTTCAGTTACAAGACAACTGCTCTACCTCCTGAGCTACGCCGACCCACGTGTCGCTGGCTTTGTGTTGACGTGCAGTGTGTCCGCATGCTTGCTTGCTTGCTTGCGTGCGTGTGTGGTGTGTGCGCATTTCTGTGTATGTTCATGCACATATGCTTGCTTGCGGTGTATATATGCGTTTGCCTTCTGCACATGCACACTTGAGTAACTTGAGTATCTGGTGCGACAGGTCTGCTATTATAGTAGCAAGATATCTATATCTATATCTATATCTATATATATATATATACACACACACACATATACACACATAAATATATCCATATATATAGATACATTTTTCATTATATACATATATTTTTTTATTTTTTTATTCATATGGAGACCACCGGACCTCCTCAAGCAACGAAAATGGTCTATTCAATTCAAGACGGGTGCATGGGCAATAATAGGGACATACCGTCAATATGAATTTCATTCATATCTATATATATATATATATATATATATATATATCAATAGAGGCTTCTCCAGTGAGGTGAGGGAGGAAGATCCTCCTTAACATTGTTGAGAATAAAATCAAAGACTGCCCGGACTACTAATGGATGAATGCCCTTAAATATGACTACTTTAATGCCTTTGTGTAATGTGCGTTTCCCTCGGTTAAGGGACATTAGCACCCCCTATGTAACTGGTATTTTTCGTTGCTCTGTAACATGTGCAACTACAATAAAGTCTATTGATTGATTGATCGCCTATTGACAAATACTTCAGGGAGGACGTTCCTCCCTCAGGCTCCAATGACTCCCATTATTTCCCCGAAAGTGTTGGCGGCCGGTGAATAACATGGGGTTAAATTGGAGAGAGGTGGAAAGTCCTCCTCTGAGTGGGTGTGAATAGCTACGGGATCTGGATCCCGCCTACGTCTGTTCATAGCGCATGGCTGCGCTATGAACCAATAAGCAGGAGCCCTGGCTGTGGAGCAGCCTGGAGGGAGGGGTTATCCCCTCAAGTCTAGGCTACGAGAACCAACGAACCCGCTCAGTGGTATGCCTCGTTTCCACCGAGTGGTGCGCTACTGTTCGTTGCGGTACAGTGCAGATTTTTTTATTTAGTTTTACAAATGAAGAGTAGGCCTGATTTGACTAATTGGCTTTGCATCCTTTCCTTCTGCCCTTGTCAAGTCATGCTGTCCATCAGCTTTCAAAGTACAATGCTGTCACTGGTGGATTTATATCAATTCAGATAATTATCCTTCCCTGCTATTTTGTAGTTCCCCAAAACCGCCTGAAACAACTTGAGTCTCAATTTAAGTGATTCCGTGAGGCAACCACGGATTTTGAGTTAAGCGCCCGTGGTAGACTCGGTCATTGAGACGGGGATCTGTGTGTGTGCCACGGAATATGAGTGTCGGCGACTTGCATTGGAGAAAATTCCATGGGCATATCAGAGACAATTTAAGTGATTCAATGAGGCCACCACGGATTTTCAGTTAAGCGCCCATGGTCGACTCGCTCGTTGAAACGGGGATCTGTGTCTGTGCCACGGAATATGAGTGTCATTAACTTGCATTGGAGTGAAATCCGTTGCCATATCACGGAAATTGGCGTGTTTCCGTGAGGATACCATGGATTTTGAGTTAAGCGCCTGTGGTCATTTCACGGATTCCCGTGAGACCAGGTTGATCCAAACACCGATATGAATAATTGTTTTAGAGCAAACATGGATTACAACTTCTCGCCTCATGAACTGAAGAGAACTTGCCATGTTAATTTATTCCACTGAGTCGAAGAGTGTGTTATTATACCTTCTACTTAAAAACATGCTAAACAACACTTAAAGGCTCCTCCCTTTCATTATACTAGTCCCTTCTGCCCCATGAGTAATGGTTATGTAATGGTTAAGTAATGTTAGTTACAAGAACATCAACCTGGTCCAGCGGTGAACTCCTAAAATTGTCTGTACTTGCATCCTATCCTCCCCCTCTTTGACAAAACAACCATTCCCCACACCAGACCCGAGCAGGACGCAAATTAAACTAAATTACATTTTAAGGGCTGCTCAAAGGGCTTAGCAGGCCAAATATTTATGACCCACCCACCGATGCCTGCGATTGGTCCTCACCTCCACCTCGTCCTCGCTGAAGCCAATCACAGTCAAGGCCTTCCGCACCTGCTTCCAATCGCTGCGGTCGTTGATGGAGCTGACTTTGGGACAGTTACCCTGGGGAGGACAGACAAACAAGACGAGTTCAGCCTCAGGGAGCCACGCCCTCCTCTTCTCCCGGGAGCAAGCCAATCAGAAATCAAGCACCTGTTAGCCCCAGCTCCTCACTGGGGACAGTGGCACGCCTCAATACAGTCGCTCTACAAAGCTTAATTACACTGCTGGAGTGTGTGTGTGTGTGTGTGTGTGTGTGTGTGTGTGTGTGTGTGTGTGTGTGTGTGTGTGTGTGTGTGTGTGTGTGTGTGTGTGTGTGTGTGTGAGTGTATCTTATATAATAAAATCTGCACTTCCCCTTCCAATCAAATAGATTAATTATGCACAGCACACAATTCAGCAAAGTTTTAAACATGGACCACAGGGTTGCTGACTTAGACAAATAGAATTAGACAAATTATGCTAAATGATGCTTGACTTTGACCAGGTACTGGTACTGCTGGGAGTTAGTGAAGGTGTAAGCTGACCTTAACCAGGTACTGGTAGTGCTGGGGGTTAGTGAAGGTGTTAGCTGACCTTGACCAGGTACTGGTACTGCTGGGAGTTAGTGAAGGTGTAAGCTGACCTTAACCAGGTACTGGTAGTGCTGGGGGTTCCTCTCCAGGCCCAGCCGCCTCAGCAGGTCCTCCTCTCCGCCCTCGATCAGCTGGTAGAAGATGTGGAAGTTGCGCTCTCCGTGGTTCTGGTGCACCACCCGAGACTTCTCCAGCAGGTAGTTGATGATGTGGCCACCCACCGGGGCACCCTGCAGGCGGAGGGAAAACGGGGTGGCGCAGAGGGAGGGCGGTGCAAGGAAGAGGGGGTGAGGGGGAGTGTGTGGGTGGAGGGGAATACTGGTGTGCACTGTAGTCGTGCAGACTGGGTCTGAGAGGGGCTGCATGGGCCTCGGGCCTTCGTTACTATGGCCCAATGTGCAAACAACAACAACAACACATGAAGTCCAACACAGAAAGAGGGTAACAAACAATATAAATGCTTCGATAGATTTGGGAGCCTCTTGGATTAGCAAGCAGTTTAACAACGCGTTGTCCTGTACTACAGAGGATACATGGGATAATTCATGAACAGACAGTCCTCCGGCTTTACCTTGAAGTCAAACTGGATGTCCATGTACTTGCCAAAGCGGCTTGAGTTGTCGTTTCGCAATGTCTTGGCATTGCCGAAGGCCTGGGATGAGAGAGAGAGGAGGGGTTTGAGATTATAGAAGTGAAACTATTGAGGTACAAACAAATAATACTACAAAGTGAGAGGACGAGCAAGGGAGAGGGAGAGGGAGAAGAAGAGGGAGTAAGTGAGCAAGAGAGAGAGAGGAGAGGCGTGCTCGCGAGGTGTGTGGGGTCTGTGCTGAGCTCCTGTCCGGGGCAGCAGGTAACATTATGGGTACGGACATACATCATAGACATGGGGTTAGGGGAAATGGGTAACACTAGAAAATTCATTTCCTGCAGAAAATGCGGGTAGTGCTGTAGTGCAAAGGGAGGTTGAAATAAAGTTTTAGTAAAGTCACATAGTTTAGACGTAAAGAAATGTTAAATGGCTTAATTCAGGTGAAGGCATTTGAACAGAGTCGAAATGGAGTAAACAATGTAAACATGCACACCATTAAAAAAATGAAAATAAATGGTTGGACATAAATAAAGCGAAGAGTTGAACAAACAGATAATGTGATCAAGTTTGAAAACATTTGAGATAAAATATCGAATAGCTGAACTGTTCTGTTGGCAATTTCCAGCCCAACTATTGACTAAAAAACACCCAATCAACCAAAAACCCGCCCAAAACGTAAATTGCCACACGCACACTCCTTGTGCATGGAGACAGCCACAGAGAATGTATGTTTTGTTACATGAGCTAAAATAAAACAACCCTCAAAATAGTCATCATAAAATTAACACATTTCTTAACTTTTAACTTCAACTTGAAATATCTCACTAGAACTAAAAGAACATTAACCGGAGAACTATGTACAGTCAACGTCATGAATCAAATCTCCATTGGCGCGGATGTTTGAGTGACAAGTCTGATGGCCCTCCCTCACCACTAATTACTATTAGACAGGCAAGCATTGTTTTTAGCATTTAGCTTCTACCGGTAGTAAACCCGGATATGTAGCAAGCACCTAGCCTCTAGTCCAGGGGTCAGCAACCTTTTCAACATGCAGTGCCAGTTTGAAATTTTCTCGTTAATGAGTGTGCCTTAAGCAACAATATATTAAACATTAAGCTGAATTATGACACAGCGAACAAAAACATTTCCAGAAGACCAGGAATTGTATAATGTTTTTTTTGTTGTTATATTTGCAACATGGGATTACAAATTATATCTACATATGTCCCATCTTAAAACACCACTTTCAGAAACTTATTTAAAAACATAATTGCCATGTGAGAAATGTAAAAGACGAGAATATATGAGAATGTTGGAACCATCCAAATCATATCTTTAAGACATGTACAGCTTTGCAAAACCATGTGAAGGCGATGCATACAGGCCACTTGCAACAATATGTTAAATATTTTCTTCTCTATTACTCACAACATAGGTTAAGGCTACATACTATTAATTGATCCCATTTCAGAACACTGCTTTCAGTAACTCATTTAAACATATTTGCATTGGGAGGAAATGCCCCAAAACAGAATAAAGTGCAAAAAATAAATCAGTAGTAATGATTACGCTGCCGCATTGCTTTGTTTTCTCAAGTGTGCCAATGATTATGCTGCCACCTGCCAGTGGTGGCACGCATGCCTTGGGATGCCGACCCCTGCTCTAGTCATATAAACGGGGGTCCCCACAGACAAACGCCCGATATATAACAATCATATTTCCAATCTATTAATCATTTTAGCGCAAGTGTAACAAGAAACACATAACAGTTTAAGCTTGACATTATTTTTCATTTCTGACGTTGTTTAGGCTCCGCAATGGTTAGCTTTATAGCCGCCTTGGGAAATAGCCAACTGGAAATATACGAAACGGGTATGAAATGAAAAAAAATTACCAAATTATAAATTTGTCCGAAATTCTGTTTGAATACAGTTTGAAGTGTGTTGATTTGTTAAACGTTGGAACGAAGTTTAACTGTTCGAAATTGACCAAATTACGAAGTATGAAGTTGTTGAAGTGTCAGTGAATGGGCAGACGGCTCTGCCGTCCTCGCATTGACTCCCATTGTAAAAAATTATATTTTAAAAGTAGAATATCTTGAAAAGTTTCGAATTTGTCAGTTTGCTATGTGTCCGTCTGGCAGGGAGTCCGGTGGACTCCCTGCTCCCTGCTCCCCCCGAGCTCCCGCCGGACTCCCGGAGCGGAGCTGCTGGCAGCTCAGCTCCGGGAGTCCGGCAGCTCAGCTCCGGGATTACAATCCCTTTCCCCCCTCATTTCGCAGTTCAATCTGGACTTCAGAGAGTGAAAGCCAAAGCTCCTTTCCCCCCTATTCCTTCTCAACCATGGCCGAGAAAACCCCTACTTTGAGTGTTTACTTGTTGTGGGAGTACCAGAGACGTGAAACGAAGTCTTTAAGATGCATAATATCATCCGGATGCGCACATAATAATAATAAATATTCCAGCATAATTTAATCCTCCAAATACATCAAAGATTTTAGTGAAAGGCCGGAGCATAAGCTTGGCTTCACAATGCTACGTTGAATAGTCCATCTGTCATTCTTCGGCTGAAATTTCGTCTATATTTTTTCGCATCTTTTATTGGCTACGCGTCTGGTGTGAAAGGACCCATTTGCTGCTGCAAACATGATAACAGATTCTATGAGACTGTGTGTATCATGTTGTATACTAACCTGTATTGTGTAGTATTGTGTGTAATTTGCCTAGGACTGTGATAGATGGAAATGGGCAAGATGTTATAATGAGGTAGAATACAATTGAACCTTCTCCCCGACCAATAACCTAAATCCAAAGAATGTGCCGAGTGTCCCCCCAGCTCACCTCCAGTACGGGGTTGGACTGCAGCAGCCGGTCCTTGACGGTCTGCACCTGGTCACTGGCGGGGCAGGTGACGGCGTAGTACTGCAGGATCTTCTTGGAGGCCTCCGTCTTGCCCGCCCCGCTCTCGCCAGAGATCAGGATGCATTGATCCCTGCGCTCTGTGCGCATGGAGCGATATGAGTTGTCCGACGTGGCGTAGCTGTAGAGGGGGGAGATATGTGGGTGCACGTAAGGACCCAGACATAACCCTAAACTGGGCATCAAAGATGAAAGGATGTTGAAAAAGGGAATGACGAGTGCCGGGTCGATGCTCAAATACTCTAGCTGAATGATCTTTGTTATAAAACAACCTTACAGTGAACATGTGTATGATCTGCGCCTGTCAGATGCAAACATTTACTCCAATATTGAGGTGCTTTCTGTCTTAACGTGGCCACACCCACTTGCTGTAGTTCCAGCTTTTTCATATGTGCCCGAGTTATTTTTTGCAGCTGAAGGTGCAGGGCAAAGCAAGAGAGCCACAAGTGCTGTGTGTTAGGGTACGCTGGTGTCTGTCATTTGATAGTCCTCTTCACAGGTCAACACACCCTAGAGCAGCTAGCTATGCGCACAAACATACACTGAAACGCACACACACACACACACACACACACACACACACACACACGCACGCGCACACACCGCACGTCAAGACAAAGGCAGCGACACATACACGGAAGCGCACACACAGGCGCGCACACATACACACGCACACACACGCAAGCGCACACACCGCACGTCAAGACAAAGGCAGCGACACACTCGCCGAGGTAAGAACACACACGCACGTGCACACACCGCAGCGACACACGCCCAGGTAAGACGTTATGTTTTTAAGCATAACGGCTCCGCCATCGACACACGCACAGTTAACACACACGCACTTGCACACACACACTTGCACACACCGCAGCGACACTCGTCCAGGTAAGACGTTATGTTTTTAAACATAACGGCTCCGCCATCGACACACGCGCCCAGGTAAGAACACACACGCACACTCCGCAGCGACACACTCGCCCAGGTAAGACGTTATGTTTTTAAACATAACGGCACCGCCATCAACAAACTCTCCCAGGTAAGACGTTCTGTCTATAGACAGAACTATAATCTTACTACTATAATAACAGGCCTGTCGCACCAGTTACTCAAAGTTAAGCAGTCTGCAGCTCATACACACCGCACACATGCACACGAACATACACGGAAACGCACACACATGCTATTTTAAGGGCGCATGCATACATGCGCATGCGATGCATACGGATTGCTTGTGCACCTCGCGCATACACTTTGCTTTTCTCATCTTCACGGACAGCAGTTCCTATTTTTGCAAACCATACATAATTACAAGGAAAATAAAATATTACCACACAAGGAAAATCATTGTGGTGTCCATAAAGATAAAATAAATAGGCATAAATCTAGCGTACACATTTACCCAAATTATTCACCCGAATTGTAGCAGGCGTAATGACGGATCAAATTAACCTGGTTGACCAATAGTGGCAAGAGACACATGTATATAAGGACACCTGTCAAAGTGGGTTGTCCGTCAAGAATCAGGAACCACAATTCTGAAGACTGCGAAATAAATTCTGAAGACTGCGAAATCACCTTCTGTAAGTCCATTTAAAACCTTACTCTGCAATTTACCAGTTAAGTTGAGGTTGCTCATAATTTTTCTATTGCACAGTGGAATGGAATACGTCTTGGGACAGAGGATCAGACGCCGGGGGGAGAGGGTCTACCGGCCCAGACACACCTATCTCTCCCTGAGTGAGGAGGAATGCAGGCGTAAGCTACGCCTGACCCGTCAGGCTGTCACAGATATCTGCCATCTCCTGGCAGATGAGCTGGGGAGTGATGCACGCTGTCCCTATGCCCTCCCCGTTGCAGTGAAAGTTACAGCGGCACTGCATTTCTATGCATCTGGGTCGTTCCAGCATCCCCTTAGTTCTATTGGACGCATTTCACAATCGCCAATAAGTTCGGCTATACATGCAGTTACGTCAGTGGCGGCTGGTAGTTTTTAAAGTGAGGGAGGAAGGACCGCTCGCTTGGTTGCCATTGGCCTGCTTGCACTGTTGGTGTATGGTGGCATAAGAATGTGAGACTCAAGTTGTTTCAGGGTGTTTTGGTGAACTCCAAAATAGTAGGGAGGGATAGTTATGTGAATACATTTCATACAAAGCCACCAGTGGCATCACTGTAATTTGAAAGCTGGTGGGCAGCATGTATTTGGACTACAAGGGCAGAAGGAAAGGATGCAAAGCCCATTAGTCAAATCAGGCCTACTCTTGATTTGTAAAATTAAATAAAAAAATCAGGGCCTATTTTCGCCCTCAATGACTGAAGTTATTGGTTGTAATTTATGGCGACACATTAGTGCCATAATTTACTAATGTGATAAAAGATGCATTCGGGCGTATTATATTATTCCACCCGCGTAGATATTAACTGCGAGCGCGCAAATGATCTCTGCGCGCGCAAAACAGCCTCTCGCGCGCGCAAATTACCTCAGCGCGTGCAAAACCTCTCGCGAAAGATGTTTTTACGCTCTCGCTCGAATTTAATTTTGGCACTATGGGGGAGGGAACCAAGGCAGGGCGGGCTTTCCTATGATTGGCCGTTTCTGAAGCGCGATATTTGATTGTCAGCCCTCCTCTCATTCAATTCTGAATTGTACGGTAAATGGCTGAAACGATAGTTACGTATTGTAACTCCAGATTCTATGAGTATAGGCGCAGCCTTTTAAGTGTCAGCCTCATTGTCCTTTAAATAGCTGAAGAAAAGCTGTTTATTGGGAGCAGAACGTCCGCCGGCACCCGATATCTGCGAAATGCGGACGTCGTTGAGGCACGCCACACGTGGACGTAATTGAGGCCCACGCTGTTGGTGGTCGGGGATTACAAATTTTTCAGTGCTACGGCTCACGCCTAGGGATAACCCAATAGCGATAGCCTTAAAAGGCTGCGCCTATACTTATAGAATCTAGAGTTACAATAAGTTACTATCGTTTCAGCCATTTACTGTACAATTCAGAATTGAATGTGAGGAGGGCTGTCAATCAAATATCGCGCTTCAGAAACGGTCAATCATAGGAAAGCCCGCCCTGCCTTGGTTCCCTCCCCCATAGTGCCAAAATTAAATTTGAGCGAGAGCGTAAAAACATCTTTCGCGAGAGGTTTTGCGCGCGCTGAGGTAATTTGCGCGCGCGAGAGGCTGTTTTGCGCGCGCTGAGGTAATATGCGCGCGCCAGAGGCTGTTTTGCGCTCGCAGAGATCATATGCGCGCTCGCAGTTAATATCTACGCGTGTGGAATAATATAAGATGCCCGAATGCATCTTTTATCACATTAGTGAATTATGGCACTCATTCACTAATGTGAATTAGTGCCATAATTCACTACAGTAGGGCATTAATTCATTACAGTAGTCTGGGCAATCTACATTTTTTATTCTCAACAATGTCAAGGAGGATCTTCCTCCCTCTCCTCAATGGAGAAGCCTCCACTGAGTTACGTCAGGTCTAATCCGACATGCTGGGGAATACATCAAATTCCCCGTTACACCTGACAGCCAGGAAAGAACAAAGCAGGAGTTTTGGACCAAGTATGGGTTCCCTGGCGTCCTTGGTGCTATAGACTGCACCCATGTGCAGCTACGTGCCCCATCAGCAAACGCACTCATAAACATAAACCGGAACGGAACTCATTCGATTAATATCCAAGTCATTTCTGATAATGGTAGAATAAATCATGTCTTTGCTAATTACCCTGGCTTAAGCCATGACTCTTTCATAATGGCAAACTCGACCATTCCTGCCATATTCAAGGGGAATCCTCCCTTGGATGGGTGGCTGTTAGGGGACAACGGCTATCCGTTGAAGACATGGCTCATGACCCCATTTCTTATGCCAGCAACAGTGCGCGAAATTGTATTCAACAGGAAACACACACAAACACGCAGTGTAATTGAACGTACATTCGGAATACTGAAAATGCGCTTCAGGTGTTTGGATAGGTCAGGTGGTACTTTACAGTATGGTCCTCAAAAAGTCGCAGCATTCTTTGTGGCATGTTGTGTTTTACACAACATTGCCATGAATCATGGATGTGTCGATGACATTAATGAGGATAGATTAGAGGACTTAATGAGACGTGATGCTGAACTGCATGTGCCGATGCCATTACATCCAAATGCCCCAGCAGCAGCACTGGAGAGGAGAGCTCATCTGTCAGAGGAGCTGCATCGTATATAGTGAGGTAAGCAAACTAATGACATCTCCGCTCTATTGTTTAGCTACATTGTACAATTATTACCATGCATTCATAACCTTGTGATTCAGAGAAAGTGAGCCCAAAACATCGGAAAGTATAGTATGTCCTTGAGACATTTTTTATTCGACTTGTCCAAATGTTCGTAGGCGTAAATGAAAAAAAATAATACAAAACAAAAAATGAAAAGTTGCAAAGATTTGAAGGAGATTTAGCCGAAAAATAAATTATTTTCTCCCTCCTTTGGACATCATCTGTTGTGAACCTTTCTTGGCTTTCGCCTGGTAAATCCGCCATCATAATAGCAATCCGCCATGGAACAAGCGCCGATCGCTCTTAAAGGGGATGCGAGAAAGCGCTCTGATTGGTTCATTGCACGTTACGCCCAAACCACACCTACGGGTAATTAGGCTGCTTCAGACCAACCCTTTTGACACTTGCACCGCGGCGCAACTGTCATTTATCCGCCTGTAAAATAGCGATAGCGTCGTAGAACCGCCCACAAAGCTACTTGCGCTTTGCGCTTCCCACTTGCGTTTCAGACCGTTAAAATAGGGCCCATTATGTTTGAAACATAAAGGCTCCGCCATTGACACGCGCGCATGTTAGAACACACACGCACGCGTCGGGGACATACCGCAGCAACACTTGCCCTTAAACATAACGGCTCCGCCATCGACAAACGCACCTACACACCGCATACACACAACGCACACACGCACAAACATACACGATAACGCACACACACACACATGCATCACACCATACATCAAGACAAAGGCAGCGACAAATACACACGCGCACACACCGCACGTCAAGACAACGGCAGCGACAAACTCTCCCAGGTAAGACGTTCTGTCTATCCACCTTATTCCTCGCGTAAACAAGGGGGGGCGCCATATTGGTTCAGTTTTGTGTTCTTCCGGTTGAGCAACTCTGTCCGTTATCAGTGGCACAATACATTAGCAATTTTAGTCAAGATGACCAGCATTATTTGTTCCGTGCGGGGCAGCCATAACAACTGGAATAAAAGACGGGTATCCTTGCAACAATACTATGTTGTACACGGGAAACCCGGGCAGAATGATGTGGGGCAACCTTCAATCTTCATCCTCCGCCATCCAGCGATGAGGACCGGCGTATGTGGCTAAAGGCGCTAAATTTGAAGAATCCTCCAAAAAAACCCTACTCTGTTCTTTTAATTTTGTGGACGGCAGACCATCAGACCAACACCCATACCCCGAGAAATATGTTATCCCTCCGGCAAAAGAGGCTCGTCGGATGCTTCTGAGGCTCCAAGGTAAGATAACATTTTAGCACTAACAGCTATCAATTTCGCTAATCGTTAGCCAGCTAGCGTCTAATGAGTATGATCAGCATATACCCGTAACTATGCCTTGGCTTGACCTCAATAAATGAACAGCACTACAAGATAAGATCAGTTCAAGGCTTTCTAATTTGATGTCCAGAACTGGTTATGTTGAAAGGCAGCAAAATGATTAACCTTATCGTTGATAACTTACTGATGTCTGATGCTGTTATTTCTACAGAACCCTCAACCAGCTCTGCAATCCAGGAGACTGATGGGATGAAGTGTCAACACAAAGCGGAAGACAAACACATTTTAAAAGGGGCGTGGCGGAATAAGGTGGATAGCAGGGGTCGGCAACTAAGTTTGGCCTCGGGCCATTTTTCCAGCCAGTAGGTGGCAGGCCAGAACATTATCAAAGGCTAGTTCAAGAAATTGATTAATGAAAGTGCATCTGGAACTGCGACGCAGGCCCGTCAGCTGGCGTAGTCATATGCCTACCAAGCACTAGATGACTCTTAAAAGACGTACATATAAACAAGTGTATGCCCTAATCATGTAAATGTCATGCCTGATCACTTTAAAAACAGAAAACGCGATTTGATTAATGCATAAAAAAATAAAAATAAGTAATTTCATAATGTAGCCGAGCGGGGGACATCCCGTTGGTATTTGAATGACTTTATTTGCTGATCTTGTCCCCCAATAACTCTTAGTCTTAACCCTAAATATGAAGATAAAGTGAAAAAGTTGTCAGCCTGGTTCTCCAGCAGAGTCTGCCAGCTAAAAGTGTGTATAAAGGGTCTCATAAGGCAAAGGCCACACGTAAAGCCGCTCCTCCTTTACTGTCGGCATATTTGGCAGTGTATATGCCGTCTTATGCACACCTTTTTCTCTGCACGGGGGGGGGGGGGGGGGAGTAAGGAAACAGTGTTGCTGCACTGTTTCCACCGAGACAACGCAGCGATACTATCATGAGCAGTTCCAACTGGAGAGAAAGTGAAATCCGCGAGCTGCTGATCATGTGAGAGAAGGTGATGCAGTCGTATTAAACAAAGACGTTGAAAGATCTACGAGAGAGACGCAGAGGAACTGTCCTTACGAGGCTTGTGTCGGGATAAAAAACAAGTGGTAAGCAAAATAAAGAATATGTTGGCGTTTTTGCACTTGTAAATAATCACGTTTGTAGGCTACACTCAGACATGAACTCATTCTTGCATGTGGGTGTCTTCATTCATAAAAAAATAAAGACATTCGGGAATATGCAAATTATTCTAAAGAGGTCTAGACTCTGTGCGCAGCCCCGCCTTCTCCAGTGAACCAAGAAAGCCCGCGCCGTGACGAACGGGGGATTTCACCCCTCGGTTTTACACAGGAAACTTGCGATAAGATAGTGAAATCGCCGGGCATGCCAAGCTTCGACCGAACTGGCTTGGCAGTGTAGAAAGGCCTTATGCTGGAGAGAGGTCAGTAGTGCGCACCTAAAAAAGCAGCCAACCAACACTTGACACAACACACACACCACGGCGGGTGCTGACTGACTGCAAGCACGCACGCACACACACACACTGTAACGCCCCGTGCCCACTACCTCCGTCCGTTGACTGATCCCCATTGACTTTGAATGGGGACGGACGCGCAATGCATTGTGGATCCGTCCGTTCCGTTGGAGCCTTCGGCTCAGTCAAGAAGTTGAAAAATGTTCAACTTTTTCGGCAGCGACGGATTCGTCATCCAATCAGATCGCGTATGCAAATTTAAGCACTGTGACGCGACTCGGGCTCTGACGATACTGGAAAGCGGGTCTTCTTGCATCGCCGGTCCGTTGACTGACGGAGGTAGTGGGCATGCCCACTACCTCCGTCAGTCAACGGACGTGGGAAGGCGTGGCTGACTGATGGGGGAGTAGTCTTTGCAGAGGCATCCGTCAGCCAGTCAAATCGCTTCGCCGGGTTCTTCCCGCTTCTTCCTGCTTGTTGCGAGGCAAGATTACCCAATTTCCCGCTTTCCAGTATCGTCAGAGCCCGAGTCGTGTCACAGTGCTTAAATTTGCATACGTGATCTGATTGGATGACGGATCCGTTGCTGCCGAAAAAGTTGAAAATTTTTCAACTTCTTGACGGAGCCAAAGGCTCCAACGGAACGGACGGATCCACAATGCATTGCGCGTCCGTCCCCATTCAAAGTCAATGGGGATCAGTCAACGGACGGAGGTAGTGGGCACGGGGCGTAACAGTCAGGTTTATAATATGTAGCGCCACTAGGTTGCGCCTCCTTCTTTTGTTGGGTTATATGAGATAACGATGAGTGAAGAAGTGTGGCTTCTTCCGCTCGGCTAGAATAAACAGCAGTATACGAACGAAGTCTCCCTTTTTATTATATGTCATTTAGTAACTGATTTGTTGTAGGCAGGAATCCCAGACTTTCCAAACGTATGGTAAATATATATAGTGCCGTGGAGACCTGGCGTGGTATGGTCAGAAGCTTATAGCATAATAAAAGTACCGTGAGGAGAATCTCACATGTTGCCTCCTTCATGCTAACCCTGACCTACACCATTGCACTGCCCGAACGAATAAACTCTGGACCTCTCTTCACAAGCTCGGACCGGACTGCTTTCTCCACCTTGGGAGCTGTGTGAGTGGATTTACTGCAGTTTCCCCGGACGTGGCCGTGCTGTTTCGAAGGCTAACCTCCCGAAGCTAACTGCTGCTGTGTGGTTTACGTTGGAGTCGCGTGAGCACCGCGCGTTTACAGCCTTGGATTTCCACGGATTGAGGATTATTTTTCTTTTTCGCAGATGGACTGGACTAAAAAAAAAAAAAAAGTATCTCCTTGCATGTTAGAGACGGTTATTTTCACCCGATGATAGTAGTATACAGTTATTTTGCGTTGATTCATGGTATTGATTATTGTGTCTTTCTATCTGTCATTTGAGTCAATTTTATTTTTTATTTTTCGCACATTGCATTGCATTGCAATGCATTTCTCTGTGGTATTTTTCTGTGTATACTGCTAATGAAAATCATGTACACACAGTGCTAGGTGAAGCTTTAAGGGTTGATTATTATTCAACTGCACTCTGTGGACAGTTAATTTTCTTCTGCTCTTAAACAACACTGTTGTAGTAACTTTAAGGTGTACAATATAAAGTGTAGAAGCATGATGGCTTCCCACCCAGACAATCAGCTTGATGAGTGTGACTCTGACGTTGACATAGACATCGATCTCTCACAAATAATATTATTCCTACTCATGCAACTGAAGGCCTTGAAGGAAAGGTCCAGGACCTAGAGGCACAAGTTGAGAGACTGCGGGAATGTTTAAATGACTCCCTGAGCCTGCAGCGCAGCATACTGACGCACTGGGATCGACCAGAAAAAAAAGACAATGGTGTTTCTGCAGCCTATGTAGTGAGACCGACTGCCCTGGCCACCTCTACGCCACACACTCCTACCGCGTCTATTGAGAAGCCCATACCTCAGGATACATTATTCCACTCTGGAGCTCCGGCTAGACACTCAGACTCATTCTTAGAGCCACGTTTGCTTGACCTCAGCACCACGTCAAGGATGATTGCTTCTGCATTGTATCAAGCTAAGCTGGAGCCCCCTGTGTTCACTGGAGATGCTACAGTTAACCCTGAGGAATGGTAATGGGCAGTGAAAACGTACAGAACCTCATTAAATCTGACTGATGCTCAGATACTGAATGAACTGCCTTACTTCCTCGGAAAAGAACCCAAAAAATGGTTTGAAGCTCTCAGTTCACATGTCGTCACTTAGTCACAGTTCAGCCAGCTCTTTAGAACAGTTTTTCTGCCAACTGAAAATCAGGAACGTGTCCTGAGGGGCATTCTAGACCGCTTCCAGGCACAGGATGAGCCCCTCCCCACATATGTTGAGTGAATTAAAAAACTAAAGACCCCACCAGCGCAGCCGGAACAGGTAGAGAGGATTTGCCAACACTCTCTGGAGAAATAAAGGGTATCCCTATACGGCACACTTATCCCCTCGTCGATAGACTTGTTGCTGCAAGCTCACGAGCTCCATATGGACCTCGGGCAGAGGAGCCAGCAGAATCCTCCTACACCTTTCAGGGAGAACCGAAACAATGAGCCCTACTGCTTTAGATGCTCTCGGCCCGGATTCACATCATGCACTTGCCCGAGCTGCAACGCTGAGACCCACATGTCATCCACCTCCACCCAATCTCAGGTGAGGCCTGCCCCCTCCCCCCCGGTGACTGATCATAACGATGGTGATCCGAGGACTGAAATGGATGGCAGGTCGGCCGACTCCCCATTTTCCCCCAGGCAGTCGGGAAACTTCAGGGGAGGGAGGACTTTTCATCGAGGCAATCCTCCCTCCAGACGCTAAGTGAGCCTCACCCACCTACAACGCCCCTTCAAGAAGAACGTGTTCTGGGCCACATTGAGGACAATGAGTCTATGGCTCCCTGGAACACACCGCTGAGGGCCAAAGTCAATTTTTTTTTTTTCGCTTTCAGCTGTAAGAGCAGACCTTGTCCGAGGCCATAACACCTATCTCAACAAAATGCATCAGTGGACGGGCCCACCTGTGAGCCTCGCGGGGGGGGGGGAGGTGGGGCAGACACCTGTGAGATTCCCTGTCAAATGACGTAATCTGACGTAACGAACGAATCAAACGAACGAATCGTTAAAGTGAACTGAACTGAAAGAACTGATTCCTGGAAAATAATCATTTTGCCCATCCCTACTGGGAATGGATTTTATGATCAGAGCCTCAATAACCGTCCATATCCCCTCCAGATCTGTTTTCATGGATGACGTCCCTTGTCCTATGGCGGATGTGGATGATGACTGTTCTCTCGAAACACCCATTGAAGGAGGAACCGTCATGTCCCTAGACACCCTGCAGTCCACCCTCATGGCTAAAGTTGCTGAGGCAAGTCTGGAGGAGGAGCAGAGAGTGGACATTTTCAGGCTCCTCACCCAGTTTTACAACATGTGTGATGGTCATATCGGACGCACTACCTTGACTGAGCATAGATCGATAGAGGAGATGCAAAACCTTTAAACCTTCCTCCATATCACACCTCCCCAGAAAAACTAATCATCGAGGAGCAAGTACAACGGATGCTGCAAGACGGCATCATTGAGCCTTCTACTAGCCCATGGTCTGCCCCAGTCGTGATCGTAACCAGACCTGGTTCTGACCCTAGGTTCTGTGTGGACTCTAGTGTCATGCTCCATGTTACTTCAGCTTTGACTTGAAGCAACCGGCGCTGAAGACACCAGGGTCAGCCGTGGAATGAGTGTCTTGTGTGTGTGAGGGTCACGTCAAGGTCAGAGGAATACCCCTATCTCTCGTTCTTATACTCTAGTGGCTTGAACCAAGTCACAGAAAAAGGACTCTTATCCCCTTCCACGTATAGATGAGTCGCTTGACTTTCTGGCAAGAGGGAAGTTCATCACAACACTGGACTTCGCTCGTGGATACTGGCAGGTGGCAGTTGCCGAAAAATCACGACCAAAAACCGCCTGCCACAAAACTCTGCAACGCACCTGCCACATTTCAGAAGTTAATGCACAATGTGCCTTGTCTACAAAACATGTGCTGTATATTTGGATGACATTGTTGTTGCTTCCCCAACCTTTGAGCAGCATATAGCTGATCTAGAGGAAGTACTGAACAGACTGAGAACTGCTGGTCTGTCTTTGAATCTCAAGAAAAGTCAGTTCTGCCTGAGTGAGTTCACTTTCCTCGGCTACCGGATCACAGCCACAGGCATTAAACCAGACATGGACAAAATCAGAGCGGTGGTGGAGTTCAAAACCCCATCCTCTGTGAAAAATGTAAGACTTACTGGATATTATCGTCGTTTTGTCCAGGACTATGCACGTCATGCTGAGCCCCTCCACGCTCTTACCAGGAAGGACACTAGGCTAGGGTTCAGGTTTTTTTGGCCCAAAATGGCAGCAGACATCAAGCGGTATGTTACTTCGTGCTCAATCTGTCAACTCACCAAGCCATGCCAGAGGAAACCGGCTGGCCTCATGGTCCCTATCTTGCCTCAGAGACCCTGGGAGTACCCAGGAGTGGATTATGTGGGTCCACTGCCCCGCACGCCATCAGGAAATGCGTACCTACTAGTCTTTGTTGACTATTTCTCCAGGTGGATTGAGGTGTGTGCAGTCAGAGAAGCGACAGCTCATATGGCGGCTGGGAAGTTTGTCAGTGAAGTGTTTGCCAGACACGGTGCCCCAACCTACCTTATCTCTGACCGAGGTTCGCCCTTTGTGAGTGAGTTGTTCGAAAATGTCTCTTCGACCCCTGACTCGGTGCACAGGCTCACCACTGCTTACCACCCTCAAACCAACGCAATAGAACGGGTGAACAGAACACTCAAAACTGCCATACGTGCCTTCGTTGAGGACAAGCACACGTTGTGGGATAAGTTTCTTTCCCAAATCTGCTTTGCACTGCGTACAGTCCCCCATGAGAGCACAGGACTTAGTCCCTCCATGATGCTGTATGGTCGGGAGCTGGACACCCCGCTCGACCTCATTACACAACCTTCCTGTGACGGTGTGGACGAACCCGGTGTGCCTTACCCAGAGACTCTTAGAGCCTCCCTCCAGGAAGCTCACAACCATGCAAGAGCAGCACTCGACAACAGTCACAACAGACAAAAACACTATTATGACTTGAGACGCCGTCCGGCTACCTTTGCTGTAGGTGACCTTGTCATATCAAAGACACACCCTAGATCTGATGCGCAGTCCAACTTTACAGCAAAACTAGCACCCCTGTTCACAGGCCCATTATGTGTCAGTCAAAAGCTGGGGGACGTCAACTACAGGCTGAGTAGGCTGGACACGGGCGTGGATGCTGGAGTTTTTCAGTTTTTCAACCTTTCCACACTTGGGACTCACCTTCTACTGGCAGGCACACCGACCCGGTGACGACAGTGCAAAACGACCCTGAGGTCTTAGACAATGAATACGACGACACCCAGGATGACCTCCCTGCTGCTGACATGAGCTATGACACACCTGGTGTTGCTGACTCGTTGCCCCTTGACTGTGACTCTGTACACCACTCAACTGTGATGGTGTCTGACGACGACCTAGACCCTACTGGACGGTATGACTTACGTCCAAGATATCGCCCTAGGATCACATCGGGTTGGTCAGACAACCGATGGACGAACTCTTACCATACTGCCAAACGATAAAAGAAGGGAACAGACAATTTCTCACCTCAACAAGGTCGTTCATTTTGTCATAAAAAACGTTCAATTCAAACACCGTGCCGATTGGCATATCAACACACAAGTGATGTGATCTTAAAGAGTAAGTGTCCCTATAACGCTACGAAAACATGTCTATAACACAGTATGATGAATTAGGCCTAAAGAGTCCACCACAAGCCTACACTTTGTTGCTCAAACTTAATATTACTCCCCTCCTTGAGCCTCCCGAAATGTCTCGCGATATTGATATCCCCCTTCCCCCCTGCAGACAGTTTTAGTTTTCTTATGTTTTGTGTGTATGCTATGTGTGGCTGTAGGCTACTGCTGCCTGTTTTGGCCAGGACACTCGAAGAGATGTTTAATCTCAATGATGATTATTATTTTCAACTAACCAATAGTAGTTGCCTTGCATTTTAAAATGTCAATGCACTTTTCATCCCTGAATAACAGTAAAAGCTATTTAATAATTGATTTGCATGTATAGTATACTACACTTTCCATTGAACAATTACCCCTTTTTATAACTAGAGGTTGAGAAAACTCTAGTCCAGTTAAAATTAGGTTTATGGAAACATGCAAAGGAAGCCGATCTCCACATCTCAACCTCCAGGGGGTTCATCACAACATTATTCATTGAAGCTAACCTCCTTATCTAAGAAAACAATAATAAACCAAACTAAATAACAGCCCTCATTCTTGGAAGGTATTCCACTCGTGTATGAAATACACGAGTGGATTTCATCCACACTTGTATGAAATACAAACAAAGCCCTTTAGGACCAGACATCCCAGAATGCAGAATGCTCCATGTTACTTCAGCTTTGACTTGAAGCAACCGGCGCTGAAGACACCAGGGTCAGCCGTGGAATGAGTGTCTTGTGTGTGTGAGGGTCACGTCAAGGTCAGAGGAATACCCCTATCTCTCGTTCTTATAGTAAAGGGAGAACAAGTGTTGTGTGTTGTGTACAAGTGTGTACCATCAGGCAACACACAAACAGAGAGAAAGAGATAGAGAGAGAGACAGAGAGAGAGAGAGAGCGAGAGAAGAAGAGAAGAGCGAGAGAGATACGTGTTGTTAATCACACAAACAGTTTTACAGCCAAACATTAGGCTAGTTGCCAGATGCCATTTACAACTCCTGTAAACACACACACAATATTGTTGACTATAGTGGGAAGAGTCTTATTGGAAAGTACTCACATACACACACACACACAAACACACACACACACTTGTGTGTCCCCAAACCAGAGAGTGAGATCAGGGTGGAAATGCCTCATCCTTAGTTCCAAAGACGGGTGGCGGGGGAGATGGGTGGAGGGAGAGCCGGGTGGCAGGGAGGGACGGTGGAGGGAGAAACGGGTGGCCGGGAGACGGGTGGAGGGGAGACAGGTGGAGGGGAGACAGGTGGAGGGGAGACGGGAAGGGGGAGACAGATGGAGGGAGAGACTAGTGGAGCAGACGGGTGGAGGGGAGATGGGTGAAGGGGAAGAGGGGTGGAGAGGGGATGGGTGGAGAGGGACACGGCTGGAGGGGAGACGGATGGAGGGGAGAGGGGTGGAGGAGGAGACAGGTGGAGGGAGAGACGGCTGGAGGAGACGGGTGGAGGGGTGAGGGGTGGAGGGGAGACGGGTTGAAGGGAGACGGGTTGAGTGGAGATGGGTGGAGGGGGAGGGGGATGGAGGGAGAGACGGGTGAACAGTGAGAGGGGTGGAGGGGAGACAGGTTCGAGAGGGAGACGGGTGGAGGGGAGACGGGTGGCGAGGGAGACGGCTGGAGGGGAGAGGGGTGGAAGGGAAAGGGTGGAGGGGAGACGGGTGGAGCAGGCGGATGGAGTGGGAGAGGGGGAGACGGGTGGAGGGGAGACAGGTGGAGAGGGAGACGGTTGGAGGGACACGGGTGGAGGGGAGACAGGTGGAGCAGATGGGTGGAGAGGGAGAGGAGGAGACGGGTGGAGGGGAGATGGGTGGAGGGGGAGACGGGTGGAGGGGAGACGGGTGGAGGGGGAGACGGGTGGAGGGGAGATGGGTGGAGGGGTAGACGGGTGGAAGGGAGAGGGGTTGAGACTCACATGTGGGGTGAGACCTCGTAGAAGTTGACCCCGCGGTACCGCTCCATGTGGTTCTTGGTGTAGATCTCCAGGTCCTTGTAGGGGTTCACCGACACCAACACAGAGCTGATGTAGGTCTGAGGAAGAGAGCAGGGTCAGTGCCCCGTACCCCACTGTCCTCAGGGTCAGGGTTAGTAGAGAACACAGTCTTTAATTAATAATCTAAATTCTGATTTTATAGACTATTCCTACTCAGATCCTAAGCACACCCACTTTCATCCTAGCCACACCCATTTTCATCCTAACCACGCCCACACACCATAACCACACCAACTTACACCCACATACCATAACCAGATCCTCTTATACCCTGACCACGCCCACACACCATAACCACGCCCACTCATACCCTGACCACGCCCAAATGCATGACCAGATCCACTCAGCATAACCACGCCCACTGCTACGCTAACCAAGCTCACTCCTAACCTAACCACGCCCACCCTAACCACACCCATTCACACCCTGACCACACGACTCACGTATATGAGGTTCTCCTTGAAGCGTTTGCGCAGGTTCTCTATGAAGGCCGCCTCGCTGGTGTAGTTCTCCAGCAGGACAAAGTCCTGGACCCCCACTCGGTCTCTAGCTGTCAGGGCTGACTCCATCATGCCCCCCCTGTCGTTTGGCACTACCTGAAAAACACAAGGAGAGGTCATAAAATATAAACCAACAACACAAGGAGATGTCATGAAGTATAAACCAACAACACAAGAGAAAAGTAACTAAGAGACTGAACTAACAAGTAGGGCCTGATTGATATACCTTTCAGGCTCCGAATCGATGCAGATTTTAGGATGCAAAGAAATAGGACGTTATTATCTACCAAAATGTGTACGAATGTTTAATATATATAGCCTTTACATATTTCTATTTTGCTCAAAGCAGTAAAGGAAGACCATGTTTTAATAAAACACTAGCTATATTATGTACAAATTGAATTAAATCTCTTCAATAACTAAATAAATATATAAAAAAATAAACGTTTAAACAGATAACATTATTTTGAAAAAACCAACAAACGACACAGTCCCAGGCCTTTGGACCACCTCAACTACAGCATATATTTAAATAATGTGCAACTTTATTAACAAGCAGACACCGTGGATGACCCACTCCACTGTTGCCTACGGAGAAACAAACATCATCCTCGTGTGTTGGGGCCTCGGTGAAGAGTCTACTGTAGTCTGGTGGCCACGGCTCCTAGCTTCAATCAGAGCTCTAGTGTTTCTGACAGTTTTGGAGTGGGGTCAATTATTCCTCTGACGTATGATGTCACTAAGGTTCACAAACAGAAAGCAGTAGTCTGGTGCAGAATCCAACAAGGTTCAGAACTTGGAGCAGGGGGAAAGTTCCAACTGAGCGGTGGTGTTCAGAATAGAGTGAGCCATCACTGGAAAACTTTATGGAAACACTTCTTGGGAGAGGTGTGTGTGCGTGTGTGTGTCATCACTCCACATTCTCTCCCAATGTCAGCCCAACGTCTTACCAAGCTTATCAAATAATGAAACACCCTGGGCCTAATCTGGAATCCAACAGTCCTAGCATGTTATAGCGGAACTTCTGCACGGAGCCTGGACTGGAGATAGAAAACCCTAAAGGTTTTGTTAGAAATGGAAGAAAACTAACTTGCTGGGTGGCTGAGGCTACGTTTACATGATGACGATCTGAACAGAAGAAAATCTGCGTGCATACGGTGACGCAAAAGTGTGTGGAATTCGATTGGGTATGCATGTCAGGCGGCTAGGTGGTGCTGTGACACACTATCACACAACACCGTCATGTCTGAGCGCATGCGAGGAATCTTCCTGCTCTTATCTGCGCCGCGAAAACCAAAACATAATTACTGATCCTTCTCTGTTCAGTAATACTATCTGTACTGTGGCAACCCGCTACCCCTTTCTGGGGAGATTATTTTTTAAATATATATATATATATAAAATTATTATTATTATGTAATTATAATTATATATTATCTATATATATTTTTATTTTTTTCTTGTGAGAGTAGGTGGGGCCGAGCCCCACTTGCCCCGAATGACCAGTCGCCACTGAGCCTAGCCCCACCTGTTTTTTACATGTAGAAACGCCACTGCATAGATCTGAGCAGAGTTTCGCGCCTTGGCAGTGTAGACGGAAACGCTACGGCGGAGCATATTTTACTTTTCCACTCTGGAGGTTGGTTTCAGATTTTTGCGTTTTTAAGCCGCAAAACGCTGTCACAGTCTAAACGAAAGGCACTTCCGATAAAATATTTTCGTTTTTACCCGCAAGCTTCCTCGTGTAAACTGGGCCTGGCTTCAGAAGGGGTTATTAATGAGTGTAGTTCTACAGTGACGATTTAAATCTGATTGGCCAAAAGAAATCTATTCTCCTAATTTATATTATAACCAGAATGTTGTACAAAGTAGACACCCACACACACTATCTGTCATATACAGAAAATGTTACCGCAAAAAGGCATCATTGACAACCACAGAAGGTGATTTTCTTTTAAAACTCACCATTTAGTACCACAAGGACACAATTGTGATTAATTACTCTCTAAACAGTAGAGAGACAGAGAGACAGAGAGACCAAAAATAGGACATATTTCAAACCTAAAGCGATATCATTTGATAAAACAATGTATGCAATATTATGTTTTACCCACATGAGTTATAGAATCAAGTTTGAGCTCCTTGAGACTCATAGGCTAGTCCACGAACATTCAAACAGAATGCTCAGAAAAGATGCATTAGTTTGCTATTTGCCATTTGAAAACATCCAATACATTTCAGTTGGGGTTTTCACTTTGTACTCAATGCAAGCCCAAACATATCTTCAACCAAACAGCAATCAGCAGAAAGGTCAGTGGCAAGCAAAGGACCCACCAGCCCTCTCAACGTAGTGAAATTCATCAGGATACTTGTTAAGAAATACACTTTGTATTGTCACACCAGATCTATAGTCTAGTCCATACCTCACAGCCCTATTCAGTGCAACACGTTAGTAAAGACTACAACAGCAGCAAGGGAGACTTACATCTTTGAGCTGGTGAATGCGTTTGTCCAGTAGATCCTGAGATTTACTCATGAGACTGCGCAGATTCCCCAAATCCATGTCAGAAATAAGCAGCAGATAAGAGCAGATGGGGAGAAACAGTATAAGACTGTTATAGCGTTCGTAGTATAAGACACCAACTAGAAAACTAGAAATGGATCATCTAGGAAGAGTTGGGATGAGCCAACACACACACACACACACACACACACACACACACACACACACACACACACACACACACACACACACACACACACACACACACACACACACAGTAAAGCAGGTGCACATGTTGTTGTTATGTCAGACTGCACATTAGGATCCGGCCTCTGGGGGCATAATAGAGAGAGGAGCTATTAATTAGCTTGAGGTGAGCTAAGTTGAAAAATAGTTATGAACAATCCCATGCAATTGAATGCTCTTAAATTCTTAGATTAGACCACTTGGAAAGTCTATAGGAGTTTCGAACACAAATTATTCTTGTTTCAGAGACTGATTTGCTGCTGGAACAACATACGTTATTATACTGAATTGGTTCCTATATATCATGACATTACATTGTTTGTTCACAGGTAAGCCAACCAATTAATTATAGCATGAGGAGTGACTGAGCGAGTGGGTGAGTGAGTGTGTGCGATGGAGAAATGCAAGCCATGACATTTCGGATTGGTTGAATAAAGTAACAGGTTGACCTCACTGGAACAGCTACTGGCATCCCCTGGTGTGGTGCCACTTTGAAGCTATCAAAACCAGCCCTCGATAACATCTGTGCTTGCCTCCGTCAGAGTTGTCCAACATTAACATCTGGTCACTTTTTAAGATATCTTAGACATGACTTCTGCATTTCAGATGGACGGAACTGTGTTGTGAATGGCCCACACAGTTGTTTGAGGGAACTTTCGACCATCCAACCTTCCATTGATTCAGGTCCTCCCTCCTCTTCTCCCCATGCCCCTGCTCTCTCACACACACTGCCCACCACTCCTTCTGAACAGTGGAAAATCTCTCTCTCTCTCTCTCTCTCTCTCTCTCTCTCTCTCTCTCTCTCTCTCTCTCTCTCTCTCTCTCTCTCTCTCTCTCTCTCTCTCTCTCTCTCTCTCTCTCTCTCTCTCTCTCTCTCTCTCTCTCTCTCTCTCTCTCTCACCAAAGCACTGGTTAAAGTCTCCTCTAATCGACCCAAAGCGAACTGAACCTCAAGTCATATCATCCAAAGACTGTAGAACCTGAAACATTATGATCAAAACGAGAACACTTCTGGTCTCATCAAGCTTCAACTCTTTTGTTAATTCCCACATTTTTGCAGGACTACCAAAATCTTTTCAGGTTTGGCCAAAGACATGATGCATTCACCAGGAGTCGTACTGATCCTCACTCGCTGTTCTACTAGCTCTCCTAAAGACGTTGTGTTTCCACGGTGAAATCATCCTGTTGCCTATCTCTTTCGTTATCTTGTTACGCCCGTACAACTAAAGAGTGTCAGGATTTCAACCTTATATTGACCGTGATCAACCATATCCGTTTTTAGCCATGTCCTCCGCATCAAGAGGTAGGATAAGTGTGGCTGCTGTCACTCTAGTTTGTTTTGGTTTGACCACAGATGGAGGCAGAACTATGGAAGTAAATCGGTGCCTTCGGATTTTGAGAATAAAAAGCCATTGAATTCTAAGCACTTAATATTTATGCATTGAAATAACATGTCTGGATTTTTCCCCTCTGGTTTCAGTCGGTTTCAGGCGTCGACACGAATCCAAAACGAAACCGGGAAGATTTGAAACCAACTCCGAGGGTGGTTTCAGAAGTTTACGGTTTCGGTCAGTGGATTCGCCGGCTTCGTGTGGACGGAAGGCCGAACCGTACAAGACCTTTGCGGTTTCGCCATGAAATCGGCTTCGTGTGGACGGGGCCTTAAGCTTGCACATGTTTCCGCACGTGAACGACTTCATGCCCGTCTACGCTTCAAACTCGTGCATGTTGCAGAAAATGTGCAACAGCGCCCCCTGGGTCACACTTTTCGGTGGGTCGCAGAATTCTGTGTAACACCCGCTCGCTCTCCTTGCTTGACCGGGATCTAGCATTTAGGATTGATTGCTCTTCCTTGGGTCCCCCGATGTTAACGCAAAATTTCATACATACACAAACAGATTTTTTAACCATTCAACAAACAAAAGGCAACAGGCTGATTATCATTGAGGGTGCTGCTTCTCCCAGGTGGTGGGAGAAATATCTTTCTACGCCTCATTCACACAATATCTACATTTCCTCCAGAGAAAATACTACCTCAGGTGTAGTATTTTTTTTTTTAAGAAGAATTTCAGGGTACAAATGTCAGGATATGTTGTCCAGACACACGGCCCATTAGGGGAATATCAGGACTAAAAAGTATGTCTGAAAGCAGCTCATGATAGAACTGACTTTACTCAGAACTTGCATGCCTAATTATATATATTTCTTTCTTATCATTAATATTTTCATGTACTTACTTGCTGCCCTTTATGCCTACTGGCAAGTAGGGCAGCAACAAAGGATCTCCACTCCTGTCTGTTTTGGGAGAGCTTTTGGATAGAACACCAGGTCTGCTTCATGGCTTTCAGTTCTTTCTCAACTGTTCGACACCAGGTTTCTTTGGGTCGTCCTCTCTTTCATTTGCCTTCAGGTGTCCAGTGTAGGGCGGTTCTAGTAATGTAATCCTGTTCTTTTCGCATTATGTGTCCAATCCATCTCAACCGCCTTCTTGTAATGATGGACGTTATACTTTCTTGGTTGTTCCGAGCAAGTAATTGCTGGTTGGAGATGGTGTTAAGCCAGAAGATACGTATAATTTTTCTGAGGTTTCTTGTGTGGAATGCCGAGAGGTAGGAAAGGTCTTTCTCTGTCATCCTCCAGCATTCAGAGCTGTATAGTACGGTGGAGAGAACCCAGTTCTGGAACAACTTGAGTTTGGTGTTGATGCTGTAATTCATTCTGAATGTGTTTCTTGCCTTGTTGAGTCGGCTTTTGATGTCATTGCCTGTTCCTATATTATCATGTAGCTGCAAGTTTTGACTTGGAATAGAAACCGTTTATAAACATAATTATTCCAGCCAATGTTTCTGGTTGCATTGGGTCTGGTTTGTATCCCAAAATGAGGCCAAAAATTAGGTAACGTTTCTTGACTTTTGTTACTCCATGCAACCTTTCTCCATACATCATGGTATCGTCAGGTTTGAACATATTTTACATTTATGTGCAGATACTGAAGATGTGAGTTGTTTTGTATGTTGATCTGTACTTAATGGATTCACGTTTCATCTCGCCACAACAATAACATTTGCTTTTGTCACTGCTTGCTCTCCACCTCTGCTTTGTCCTTATCTTCTCCCATAATACCTTGCCCCTTTCTGGCACATCGCCCTCAAAGCAGATAACAATGTTCTATAAAGAATGCCAACAAACACTTCCTTAATGCCCATCCAACGTCCAGCAGCTTTAGATCAAAGTGCCGACAGCTTCTCTCCAAGCTCTGATGGCTTGAAGGACATCTGAAGGAAGATTTAACCTTGCAAATATTTCATTATAAAGATTTCCGGTTGGTACACATTTTTCTATAAATACAGAAAAGGTCTTGGTAGCCTTTCAGCTACTCTACTTTCGTAGTGAACAATTAATATCTCTAAGTGTCATGTCCAATAATCTTTTCCGTTCTCTGATGAAGATAAGTCTGCTACCTCTTAGTGTCACTAGCACACACCGGCCTTAGGGATGCCTCTACCACACAGACCTTAGGGACGCCTCTACCACAGAGGCCTTAGGGCAGCCCTTGCTGCTGCGTCGCCTCGACGCAAGGTTATAACCTCTGGGAGGCGCACGTCAGGCCCTTGTGGTGGTGGCAAGGGGGGTCCACCAGGACGTAATGGACGTAAACCCCCTAGTGTTGCGTCGACGTGGAACCCTAATCAGTGTTAATTTCGTTGACGAAGAATATGACGAAAAATATTCGTCAACAAACCTTTTTCACGGACGAAAACTAAATATAAACTAAATAAAAGTCAGATATGGTGACGAAGACTGTGACGAAATATAACTGACACTATAGTCAACGAATACAAACGAGACAAAAATGTTAGGGCGGGACGAATGGAGAAGAGATCCAATCAGAACTACTCTTTTTGTGGGACAAGTTGGGAAGAAGTCCAATCAGAGCGAATCTTTTGAGCTTAGGTTGAACGATGCAAAAGCTGCGGCAAATGCAGGTGCGTGCATTGCCGTGAAACAATTAAACAAACGCAGTTACACAAGAGAACAAGAGAGAACAAATTAACACGACAACGTTTTGCATTGCACCCGGTCTTATGAACAACAGAAATGTTAGGACTAGGGCGAAAACAGAGAATTTACATCTGGTCGCACTTCACATTTGACAAGAAGGACAACAAGACCGTCTGTACCGCGTGTGGAGCAATGATCGCTGGGAAAAACACCACCAACTTGAAGCGACATTTACAGAGGACTCATCCAGAAATACATGCGAAGGTAAGCATATAGGCTACGGTTATTTTATCAGATAAACTACCTTGTTTCCGCTAAACTTGGAATAAAATAGAAGCTAAAGGAAACCACCTCTGAACTGTATTGATTAGATGTATCGCTCAATTAATATGAGTATAAATTGTGTGTGTGTGTGTGTGTGTGTGTGTGTGTGTGTGTGTGTGTGTGTGTGTGTGTGTGTGTGTGTGTGTGTGTGTGTGTGTGTGTGTGTGTGTGTGTGTGTGTGTGTGTGTGTGTGTGTGTGTGTGTAAGAAAAAAGAATCACAACTTGATTCCCCCTTTATTCACCCTCAGACACAGAAGACGTCTGATGACAAAGATGACCATGGGCCTAGTGGAAATAAAACTAGTGCTGCTAGTGCAACCCAGCAGCAGACCATCTCTGCAGCTTTCCAAAGTTCTTCGAAGTACAAAACTGAATCGAAGGAACAACATACGAAGGAGCAGGCCATAGCTAGATGGATTGGACGCACAGGTTAACCACTCACAACAATTGAAGATGAGGACTTTGTGCTAATGATGGTGCATCAAATTTCAATGGAAATTTTTTATTTCAAAATATCAATTTGGCTGGCATTGCACTTTGTTCCAATGAACATAAAAGTGACTTTTGCAAAGTTTTGAGGAATTCCATTGAGATTTAGGGGTGGCACCTAACACATGAACTTTGGCAAAATTTCAATAAATGTGCAATTTTTACTCTAATTGCCTAAAGGTTGACCTGGAAATGTTGAGTACAGTGAACTTTTACACAGTTGCATGTTCAATAGGGTTACCAAAGTAAAAGTTGTTTGTTTGCCCTTTGGGCAACTTGGGCATTTCTCAGAATTCAACTTTCAAGATTCTCCATTAATTTGTTTTATAGACTAAATTAATGGAGTTCAATGGGACATGTTCACGTGGTCTTACCCTGAATTTTGTGCAGCAGTGATGGATGTAGGACAAACACATAAAGTTTAATTGACTATATTGTTAAACACAAGGGGTGATGCTGACACACTTAAAAGAACAAACCCTCTCTAGTGGCTTACTCACTGGCTACTAACAGTACCTAATGGTAAGAGCTGACACTAACTAAACTTCAAACTTAATTGCTCAGTCTGTGCCAGAGTCCGCTCCACTAAGCAACATCACCTGGGAGAAAGAGAGAGGAAATGGAACCTGAACTCTGAACCTAGCCAGTGCATCTCCCCCCAGATATGCCTCCCACCCACCGCCCTAGAGTAACCGTCCTATTCAGGGATTAGCTTGCGTTTTTAGCAGTGGAGGTTCTGCTGTTGGTGCTGCTCCTCCCTTGCCACTGCGACGAAGTCGGATGTGAGCTTGACGCCACACTTGGCACAGTCATTGACCACGTTCATTGCACGTACATTGACCTCTCTTAATTGAACGCAGCATTAATGTGCAGTTGGTGCATTCGAAAGCAGCAATCCTTATTGGCGAGGTCAGCCAAGCTGGTGATTGGCAAGAGGGTGGGGAACTTTGGCTTGACAAAGCCAGTGCCAAAGCGCTGCCCAGGGATGTGCATGGGGAGATCAGCGGGCTTGTGCTACAAGATTGCTCTGGCAAGTGCACACTTGTCATCATTGGGCACCTTTCTTCTGAAGAGAGCCAGGGGTAGCATCTCAACAGTCAGGTACCAGCGATGCCTCTCCATCGCCTTGATCGCGGATGCTGCAATGCCCTCATCTGCAGCCTTGTATGCCTGCAGGTGGTGGTAGAGTGTCAGGTCATTCCAGGCAGCATCTACAGCTTTCTCACAGGTCAACCACCACTTTGCATAGATGTGTCTAATGAAAATGGCAAATGCCCGAATCTTCGGCACCTGCTGCCGCGTGTGGTGATTGTGCCCTGGGGAAGCAACTCGATGTGCTTCTCCATCAAAGCCAGCTTGAGTGTATAGAGCAGCTTGGCCATCCATCGTGCCTTGTGGAGCGCTCCCGGCTATTGGAAGGTCACTGCAGTCTGCTCTTCACCATCTGCATCCAGATACACAAGACACAGCTGCACAAACTCATGGTAGTCACCTCGCTTGTGGTCAGTGACTTATTTTGCTCTTTGCGTCTTGCTCGGTGAGCTGTTTCGTAAGATGCAGAGTCTAAATTCACCGCCTGACACTGCAACAAGGCCACGTGTGAATGCAGCCTGTTGCATTGGTGACATCCTCAACCTTGTAGCCAATGACACGACACTTGGTCGGCTTGGAAGTCAGGTGGAATTAAGACGTTTGTTCCAGTCTTCTTATTCTTGTGGGATGGCTCAGATGGTGGAAAGACTGTGTCAGTATCCTCCTCTGACTCCTCATCACTCTCCGACTCCAAGCTTGACATTGCCGTCATCTCCTCCAGCTCCTTTACACAGCCGGCTGTTTGGCTGCAGCGGCACCTTGACGCTCCTCTCACTGCTTCACCTTGAGCTGCAGCTTTTTGTCCAATACACCAAATGTGGCCACTCTGTCAGTCTTCATGCTGGCCAAGAAAGCTAGGTCTTCTGGGTTACCAATCAGGTTTTCGACCTTTGGAGGCCACAACGAAAATGTGACATCAAGTCTTCACTCCATGGCCAGGGAGATTTTCAGCAGCTTGTTGTTAGCATTGACTAAGTCTACCATCTTGTGGCACGCTTGTGTGTGCCAATACCTATTAATACAACTTGATGACACAATGACACAACTACAGATATAATAGTAATGTGTAATATTGCATACCCAACACAGAAAGATCACCTCAAACAGAAAGATCACCTCAGTTTTCTTGAGCTGTAGTATTGTTTACCTCAGATCTCCATGGCGACCATTGAGCACTGTTAACCACTTTATCCAACAAAAACAGATGTGTGGTGGCCCCCCTAAATCATCATGTACTGGAAAAATATTTTGCATATGTTGTTTCTACATATATTGGAACACTTATAGCACCCAGCCATATCAAAATTCAAGAATTGTGTTTTTTGATGCACATAGTAGATAGGAGACTAACGGTTCCAAAGAAAACTAAAATTAGCAATTTGATTGAAACCCAGTATGGACTGAAAGACAAAAATTCAAAGAGAGACTGGCTGCTGCCCGAAGAGTACCCATGGGCCTTGACATGTGGACAAAAAAAGGACTGACAGCCTCATTCCTTGCCATAAGCGCATGCTACTTTTGTGTTGAACGAAATAAACATGTGCACATATTGTTGGCCCTTGAACAAGTAGCTCACCCACACACTGCACTGTCTATTAAGTGTGGATAAATGTATGCAAGAGTGGGCCATACCAAAGGAGAAGATCCAGACGGTAATAACGGACAATGGGAGTAACATGTTGGCAGCCTTTAAACACACCATGGCAGAAGAAACAAGCTCTGAGGATGACTCCCCTGGGTCCATGATGCAGGAAAGTGACTCTGAATCTGTACCTGATGACCAGCGGTGAGCCATGTTTAGTTTATTCTTTTACATGACAATTATCACATGAATGATCTTCCCCCTGCCACATGTATACAGTATATACAGACACACACCAGACACTTTATTAGGTTTAGACTTATTTGGTTGTCTTTTCTTATTGTTATTAGGTACCATCATGTCGACATGGAAATGGACCGGACACCGTGTGTGGTCCATACCATACAACTTGTGGTCCACATGTTGCAGAAAGAGACAACTGTCAAAAGAGTCCTCGATAAAGCAAGGTCTGTGGTGAAGCTCTTTCGCAAGTCCTCAGTTGCAACACAGAGGGTATTGGACCAGTGTGGTCTTATTGTTGTAAATGACTACCCCACACGCTGGTTAAGCACATTCAACATGGTCACACGACTCCTCACAGTCAAAGATGCAGTCTGTCAAATCGCAAGTGACATGGGATGGGACAGTGCTTACTAGTGAGTGGCAAAAGCTTTCGTCATGCATGACCTACTGCTGCCTTTTGCGGAACACACTAAAACCCTCCAGAATGACACCACATCTGTCCCTAGTGGCTCTGCCCTCTTTGATCTGCTAAGTCACCTAACTGACTTTGCAGAGAGCACTCAGTACAGAGACCTCGCCACTCTTGCAGGGAAAATGAGAGCAAATCTGAACCAGCGTTTTGCTTGCCTCTTGGATTCAACCAATGAAAAGTTCTCACCGCTTGCAGCAGCTGCCTGCTTCGTCAACCCAACTGTCTGTGAAATCCTTGTTATTGTTGATGTGGCTGATGGAAATATCCAGGAACTGCTGAAACAGGCAGAAGACTATGTGGTCAAATGCACTTTCCCACACACAAGACAGGAGGACCAGTCTGAACATGATGCAGAAGAAGAGGTTATTGAGGAACCAGAAGCAGCGACATCATCAAAGCAGCCGGTGTTTAGGTTCCTCTCAAAATGCCGCACCTCAAGGCCTAAACAGAAAACCTCCACAACCAGCATCAGGCAGCAGATCATCAAGTATAAGGAATAACTTACATCCCATCACTGAGGACACAGGAACAGACTTCTGGCTGGAAAAGAGTGAGAGTTTTTATCACAGTTTAAAGCCTTTTGCGTTAGACTTGTTGGCTATGCCAGCTTCTCAAGCTTTTGCAGAGAGGGTATTCAGCATCACAGGTGACCTGACCTCACAAGAGGACGGCGCAACCGAGGAAGGGTCACATTGGAGCAAAGTGCTTTCCTTAAAATGAACAAAGAGAAATAGAACTGTTGTATTCACTGTTATTTACAGCATTTCCTGTAGTCGTATATGCACAACTTCATTGGTATTTGATTGGCATTACAGCTTAGCATGTAATTCACTTGCCTTGAGTTGAGCTCATTGATGCTGCCTCATTGATACCACTTTTTATTTATTAAAAGAAGAATATTTCATTTTGTGTGCAATGACATTACAACCAATGCATATTTTCTTTTACATATTTTTTGTGTTTCTTTTCAAATCTTTGATCTTGCACACAATGCACAGTAACAGAAGATGATGTGAACAGAATTGTGTGCTTTTTTAGTTTAATGTGATATTTAACTTTTTTTTTTTTATTTATTTACTTGAAGATTAAAGGGGTAGTTCGGAATTTTGGACATAGGGCCTGATTCCCAAGTGAGCATTGGTATTCTATATCACTGGAGACAGTTTAACACATTTCATACAGTCCTTCTAGTTGCAGAGTTCGCTCGTGCTAGGCTAGCGCACGTCAACGGGCAATGCTAGCCTGCTATTAAAAACAGTCTTACCCACTCCACAGTACACCCGAGGTAAATCAATTATAACGACAGACTATAAATCTAAATGTCTGTTTATAGAATAATGTTAGAAATAAAACCAACCTTGCATTGCATTGCATTTTGAGGGAATTACGGGGTCTCAGCAGCAGTGTTTATATTCCTGTACGTAGGCTACGGCAGCGGCGGACTGATACCTAGGTTACCTGCCGCTGTCATTGCTACAAACGCAGAGTACAGTGAACGAAGGAATTCTATAAGCGTATTCAATTAACAAGATATGCCCACGTTTGGAGGAGTTAGCGATGCATCTGCTTTTGAAGACGATTATTAGGAATTTGTTGTATCCAACGAACCGTACATGTACGAGCTGGTGTTTTGATGTCCAAGCCAGCAGCAACAAGCCACAGTTGAGTCCTTTCTGGATCTCGCACTGGAAATTGGTGGAAACTTTGTGGTGCCCATCTGTACCGTTTATTTCTACAATTTCGAAAAGCACACTGAACCATCATGTTGCCTAGTCGTTCAATTGCGCTTCTGTCCCACGCTTCTCTGTTTACGTTCTTCTGTCGTGATTCGGTTACAAACCTAACCAGCGCATAGTAAAATTCCGCTTCTGCTGAGAAAGTAGTCCCTCGATGATTCATGCGATGCAAGGTTAGTTTTATTTCTAACATTATTCTATCAACACATACATTTAAATCTATAGTCTGGCGTTATAATTGATTTACCTCGGGTGTACTGTGGAGTGGGTAAGACTGTTTTTAATAGCAGGCTAGCATTGCCCGTTGCCGTGCGCTAGCCTAGCACGAGCGAACTCTGCAACTAGAAGGACTGAATGAAATGTGTTAAACTGTCTCCAGTGATATAGAATACCAATGCTCACTTGGGAATCAGGCCCTATGTCCAAAATTCCGAACTACCCCTTTAAGGAGTATTCTTTGGTACTGCGTGCAATGGCATTACAGCCAATACATATTTTATTTTACATTTGAGAATTGCACTAATCTGTTCTGTTCAAATTTTGTTGATTTTGCACAGAGTAGCAAGACATTGTAAGGTATTCTAAGGCATTGTAGCCCTAGCAGTTATTTAACTTTTATTTTGTTAAAAAAATAAGCCCCTGAATTCAACTCATTGTACATCTCATGCATTAATGATGCTCAAAGTCCATAGAAGAAGATCCAACTTGAGATTGATGCAATATTGAAGGAGGAGAGTTCTGTCATGACGTTAAGAATAAAATACATGTTGTGTTACAACCGTTAAATCTGTGTCTGTATTGCATATTCAAACCTTTATACCATTGCATAACAAAAAAAACTTTAGTTGACTAAGTCCACTGTAGATTTAGTCGACTAAAATCTGCTAATATTTAGTAGACTAAAACTAGACTAAGACTAATAGATTTCAGATGACTAAAATAGGAATACAACTAATTGGTGTGTTATTCAAAAGACTAAGACTAAATCAGAATTTGCAGCCAAAATTAACACTGACCCTAATCAGCCCTTTAGGGAAGCCTCTACCACACAGGCCTTAGGGATGACTCTATCCACTCTGATTGTTCAGCATCTGACTTCTTCCTGAAGAATGAGTCCATGGTGAGCCCCACACTTTCTTAAATACACTCTGAGAGTAACATGGCACATTTTGTAATGACACAGAGCGTTGTTTAAAAAACAAGAAGAAGTGGCCGTGGGCACTGGTTTAAAACCACCCTTGACACAATCTTTTTTTTCATAAATGCAGTTCCAGTGACCTTCCATCCGTGGGAAGTTTCTCCCTCCCTCTGTCTTGCATTCTTTTCTCTCCCTCTCCCCCCCCCCCCCCCTTCTCTTTCACTTCCTCCCCGTTGGTTTTAAACCCTGGGGAAGTTATTGGTTCTGCAGCACGACTCCCAACACTCGCACATGAATTAATTTACTGCATTTACTGGAATAAAGCCGCCGTCAGTTATACAAAGGATAACATTTCCATAACATATATTAATGGTATTTCTGTGACTAAAGAGCTTTCATCCAATACTCAACGGTTCTCAGCATACCAAACACCAGGTCATACAAACAACCCTACAGTACGCTTACTTTGATCTGACAGTATAGCAGCGCCCTGTGGAGCTTGTGGAAGTTAGGTCTTTGACCAACACTTTGCTCTGAACACGCCCTACAAGCCTGACTTAACGATTCTGGGAAGCACTAAGGTTGCAGGGCGAACTGAGCAATACGTCATCAGCGTAGACATGTGTTAGCACAGCGAGGCAAAGTCAAATAAAACAAAGATATTTCCATTCATTCCAGTCATCACATTCACATTAACACACACACACACCCTGCAGCTTCTCATGTAAAGAACAAAATGTTCATAAGTTTAACCCTTGTCCTTGATTGAGGTATATCAACTAAATGTATTCACTACCCATGTGAGCCTTAGAACCTTAGTCCATCTCCATTCAATACTATCCCCAATACATACCGATAAAATACATACCAAACTGGTTATTTCAGTCAGTTCTCAAGTAAAATACTAAACATTCGCTCAATACAGCCAGAATATGCAATTAATACTAGCCATTATGTATTTGAATTGGCGGGTATATCTAAAAACAAGAGAGAAGATAAGATAGAAGAGCATCTAAAGCCCAGGTACAACACATCATCTCTCTCTCACACACACACACACACACACACACACACACACACACACACACACACACACACACACACACACACACACACACACACACACACACACACACACACACACACACTTTTAAGACCTTCCATCCTGACGTTGCCCAGATCTCAGACTACAATAACAACAGGGGGTTGGTAGTGTATGGCTTGGCATAACCTGTATCTACTTCATGAACTTTGACCTCCATTCTCCTCACCCTAGAACTGACATTCCAGCGACGCCAAGAATGGTTGTTCTTCCTGAGAAGCGTGTCGGATGACCCTACACCAGGCAGACATTCCCACTGCCTTACCTGATATGTATTCTCTCTCTCACTTAAACAGGAGGAAGAAGGAGTGCAAAGGAAAACAGGGTGGGCAAAAGAAAGGTCTTTATATAAATGACTGCAGAGCGGTCGGAGGCAGCTGTGATGTCAGAGCTCAAGAATGCAAACCATGTAGGCGGAGGAAAGCAGAGAGACGCATAATGAGGAGGGAGAGAATGAGAGCTGAGGGAGGAGTCAGGTGAGAGAGAGAGAGAGCCAGAGACCCAGTCTATATGTGACTTAACAAGAAACGTAAGCAAGTTTGTCTTACACTGTGTGTGCGACGCGTACTAATCCTAATGGTTTATTCCAATGACCATGGTGTCAAAGAGCTCTGTGCTCTCCTTTGCCTCCCCACCATGTTTATTAGAAGTAATGTGGCAATGCTGACACGATTTAATACTAAACTTTCCTACTGTCCTCCAGCAACTTAATCATTTCCTATCCTCAACGAGCTGCTAGGACAACTTCCAGTCAGGATTTCGACCACTTCATAGCACCCAAACTGGTCTGTTGTAAACAAGCTTCATCTACACAGACTCCTTCGACACTGTTGAAATTCCAATACTTTTGGTCAGATTTGAGAATTGGCTTGGGGTTTCCGGTCCAGTATTAAAGTGCGTTAAGTCATATCTACAATAAGTTGTTGTTATTACGGATTCAGATCTGAAATCAAAAACCAAGTCAGTGATATAATCGGCCTAGCATCACAGGACTAAGGACGAAAAACGAAAAAGAAAATAATCTGGTCCATGCATTTATTACTAGTTAGTTAGGTTATTGTAACGGCCCCTTTTTACCAGCTACAGCTTGATCAGTACACAGAAGCTAGAGTTCTAATGAAGAACAAAACATTTGAACACAGCACAACAATTCTCCAATCCCTGCATCGGCTCCCTGTAGGTCAGAGGATTAATTCACAATACTGCTGCCCACCTACAGATCACTGAACGCTTTAGGGCCACATCATCTCACTGAAAGGCTTCCCTTCTTAATATTAACTGAGACTTGTCAGCAACTGGTTCCCAGAGTCAAAATAAAACCTGGAAGAGCAGGATTCAGCTACAACACATAGCTGGAGTAAACTGAAGATCTGCTGAGAAGAATCAAGGTTGAGAATACTGAATTAAAGTGCACTGCTAACCTACTCTTATATTATTGTCTTTTTAATCAATTGCTAAGTGTCTTTTATGAATTTATTTTATTTTATTGTATGTTTTAATGTGAAGCACATTGGCTCTGCATTGTGTATGGAATGTGCTACATAAAATAAGTTTACTTGACTAGTTATATAGTAACATCATGGCAAGAACATGCATGCATATTGCATATGCAAGAACCTGCGGGCACACATGCACACAAACACACACATGCCCATACACACACACACACATACATTTTCCCATAGTGAGACGCCAACTTGCCTGAAAACATGGGCAGGTGGTGACTTGCGACTGGGGGAGGTCATAACATTATTATCTTCCTATAGATCAGGGGTCACCAACACACCAGGCACCAGGGCGCCCGCAAGGACCATATGAGGGGCCCGCAGGCCTGTTCTAAACATAGCACTACTCATTCTTGAACAACTCTTTCCCACCTTTTTTAAGTCATTGTTGATAATTACGGTGAGAAATCATTAACATGACTTAATTAATTAACATGTTTCACATAGATGAGTATCATTAATCATCATTAATATCAAAGGCAAACTGAGCAAATGTTATTTCAGAGGAGTGTATCAAACGGGGTGCCCTTCGTATGACTCAGTACCCATGAAGTAGCTCTCAGGTTCAAAAAGGTTGGTGACCCCTGCTATAGACATTGGTGACCCCCCCCCCCCCCCCATCCCACACATCTCCCCCCTCCTCCATAGACACTCGCTCTCTGCTTCTCACTCACCTCTCTTACGTGTGTCAGAGGGACCCGAATCTCTCCCCCTTGCTGTCTGTCTCTCTAATTATCTCTGTCTGTCCGTCTGTTCCTATATATGCACGTCTTACGGCCTGTGTCTCTTCCATTTGGCTGCTTTCCTCTCCGTGTGTGTGATCCTGGTATTATTATACTTTGTAAGTGTACAGATTGTTTATTAAAAAGGACATTTTATACACACAATACCATCAGTAGATCACCCGTCGACACCATTTTGTTTTCAAGACTCAATAGGTAGATTGACGAACACAGAGATTGTGACATCCGTCAGCAACACGCAAGCTCTGTGTTCGCCAATCTACTTGGTACTGTGTGTATAAAATGTCCTTTTTAATAAACAATCTGTACACTTACAAAGTTCTCAATGCCTCGTTTTATATGTTAAGACCCTTATTATACTACCAAAGAAGTGTTGTGCTACTTTTAGCCTTTTAAGTGGTTTAAAATAGCGATTTAGTTTTTACCATAACCGCTGCCCCCATTGTTCCAAGTTTATAGCGTTTTGATAGAATCGGCTAAAAACAGCCAACTGAAGAAAGGGTCTATATGCAGTTTTTGTGGTCCAAAACGAACGTTTCAACTCGTTATCATACAAAACATATCCCAAATCCATTTTACACCGGAATTACCCTTTAATGAAGTTGTATAATTGGGAGTTTCTCTCAACTGCTATCTTATAATAAACAACTAGACATTTGTACAGCTGTGTATTGTGTAATAAAGAACACAGATATGTGTGTTGCAACTATAAAATCGCCATTAACACATAGGCTCCGGATGTATGAACCTCAAGGCTGCACTGTTAGGTTAGCTTCAGTCACCCAGATAGGTCAACACGGCATAATTTCAGAAGAACATTATCAATAGTATATGCAGAACAAGCCTTGTCCCCCCCACGCATTCATATATATTTCTGCCAGTGTGTGGAGAACACAATAGTATGAACCAAAAAGTGGAATAAGTCTGAGACATTAAACCAATGACTCTATTCTATGACCACTACATCTTTTGGGTGTAGTGCTCACATGTATTTCCTCCAGAACATGTGTGGTCCATGGTTACTGCATCAGAGCCACGCAAGTGCTACAGTGACTGGATATCAACAACACTGCATTTCCTGTTTATACTAAGCACATCCTCTTTTCTGATTGCCTATTAATAACCCATTGGCCCTAACAAATGAACCATAAGAAAACGTAATAGTTGTGGCTAGAGATGTTGCCCAAGTTGTTCCCGTTGCAACTGTTTGTCAAGGCGGCCATTTGTGTTGTTTGAGACGTTAATTTGTTTGTTTTATTATTTGCACCTGTACAATAAGACCATAACCCAACAGTGCCATGACACCATTACCCAGCAGCCCCTGTACCTCCAGCCTCTCCTCAGGGCGGGGGGGGGGGGGGGGGGGGGGGGGGGGGCACCCAACCACAGATGACAACCACAGCTGGCAACCATATCTAAACTTCCACAGATTGAAGGAACCTTTTTCAAATTCATTCGCACAGAAAAACTGAAATAAAAAACTTTACGTAATGTTCTCAGCTGAGGACAGCCTAAAAATATCTAGTTCTGAATACAACTGTCTTAAAGTTTGAAAGTTTGAAAGTGGCTTGTTCAGATTACACCAATAAGGAAATGTGAATGTAGTGTGGACTGGCTGAACTCTGAGGAATCCCCAGATAAGAGAGTGGCCCGTGAGCAGGGGAGGATCTGGACCTCATCGAGGGGCCAGGAGAGTTACTCCACTAGGGCTGTTTCCAAAGAATGAGAGGAAAGCTCAGCGGTTTGTACAAACACACATAAGAATGCAGGCACTTGAACCACACACACACACACACACACACACACACACACACACACACACACACACACACACACACACACACACACACACACACACACACACACACACACACACACACACACGTTTAATGGTGATATATGTACGTGTAATATAATCATTTGTTTACATATCTGTTCATTCACGCTTTTGTACAAATGGTCGGCCCTAATAGCTTTAGCAAAAGCATACTGTTTTGTTGGTTTCCACAATACAACAAAACAGCAGTATTGCTAATTATTGTTTTGTAATACTTTATCATTAATATTTGCACCACCTACCAAATGTGGCACTATACTAGACTCATCTTTACACAAATACCAATATTATCTTTATATTATTCTTATCCAACTATTTTGTGATGTGGATAAAAAATATTTGATTGTTAACAATATCTAATAATTTCAAATCGAAATAGTTTCACCAAAACTCATAAATGGCTGGCTTGGTCTAGATCAATGACCAAAAATCTATAACTTAATTAATTTAGGTTTAACCAAAAGCATCCCCAACAATTTTGGCAGGCATTGTGGTGAGTGGGGTTTACCAGCAACACCAAAAACATAGGCCACATGTTGGTTCAAACAGCGGCAGATTAGCAAACATTGTTGTTGTTGTTGGTGGTTTCGTAGTGTCAAACTTTGCTGGGGGTGTTTGAGGAATTGTGTGAATAATGTACAGAGAAACTTCAAAAAAGATGCTAAAGTCTACCAAGTTCACAGTAAAAGAGAATAAGGTGTGTTCCCACATAGAACAGCATCAAATCATCAAGGGATTTTTTTTCTTTTGCATTTGTTTCGATAATTTGATGGCGTAAAATAAAACAGGATCTGCACTATGTGTGGATCCTACTTTAAACTCTGTGCTTCTCTTTGTCGCTACAACAATTTCAGCATTTCCAAGATCTGCGACTGCTGTAAGATAATTGCAGTAAGAGTAAACGAGACTCTCTCTCAAAGGCCCTGGGCTTTGCAGGCCACCCCCCCCCCCCGTCCCCCGAAGACAACGCCCTAAGAAAAAAGCCAAATACTGCCAACTGCAGCCGGCTTCTGACAAGCAGTTATTCGAGCCAACTGTCTTCTTTAAAAAAACTGCAGACTGCTCTCTCTCTCCCTTCTTTCCCACAATCAGCAAATCACCCCAGCGGCTGTGCTGGGTGGGGCTGGGGTTGGGCGGGGGGGGGGGGGGGTTGGTGAGATGATGTGCTCATAATAGGCCGGGCCCGGAATAATGCATTAAAATTTCTATCTGCTTGTGATGACGTGAAATTAATATTTTTAACCATGTTCGTCCTTTTGGTGTTAGATGGAAACGCCTCACTTTTTGAAGCAATGTCTTTGAAAGACCATTTTCTATATTTTGATGCTTTTTTCTGCTTGAGTGTCTGTTTGCCTGCAGAGTGCGGACTGACCATATCGAGTGTCGGGAGGCCAGAGCGCCAGGCGGTTGCAGCAGGATACCATGCCAACCCAAAACCATAGATATGGTTTGGGTTTTACCTAACACCGCCTTTCAATTCTTTGATCCCGGACAGGGCGATATGGTCAGCTTGATTGTTCTGAATGTGTATAGTGAAGTTTGAGTGTGTGTTGGGAGGTGGGTGTGTGAGTGGTGGGTGGGATTGGGACATTTGGCGATATAGAAGGCTGAGGGAACAAGATCACACACGCACTACTGGTTCCCCTCTTTATCTAACTGATCTCAGCATGTTGACATTTCTCCAGGAGCCTTTCTCCTTTACACATGCATGCACACATAGTCAACAGCCTCCTGTCTTCAATCGTTCAACTCTTATTTAATGAATTTCTAAGCTGAATTTTAGACGTTTTATGGGCTGCACTAAAGCACATCCCTTCTAATGCTGCTCTCTTAACAGAAAACCTGCAGTGAACTTTCAAAGTACTTCCTTGTCAAATAAGTCAATGAATAAACTAAGAAAAATATTCTCTCTCTTTATCTCTCTCCCGGTTTTACACCTTGTCTCACACCTGTTGTCCAAGGCCACGCCTGTAGCAGTGTTGTTGTGAGTCAGTCTGGTAAAAGGTTAACTACAATAGTAAATGGATTGCATTTATACAGCCCTTTTCCAAGCAGTGGTCACTCAGAGCACTTAAAATGATTGCCTAACATTCACCTGTTCACACACACATTCGGCTGTGTCAGCCATGCAAGGCGACAGCCAGCTCGTTGGGAGGAGTTTGGGTTAGGTGTCTTGCTCAGGGATACCTAAACACGCAGCTAAGGGGAGCCGGGGATCGCACCAGCAACCTTCAGTCAGGCCAGTCAGCCGGATCTACGTACCTCCTGAGACAATGCTGATAGTGAATGCTTACCTAGCGTAACCACAATCATTGCAGCAGTGGAACAAGAGGTCAAACATGTTGAAATAAAGTACAAAGCATAGTTGCCAACAAGTCTTCTTTTGGGTTCTTTAAATGAGACACCATCATAGACAATGTGATGCGTCACCAGCCTCATTGATAGGAGACAACATTGAATCTTGAAATAACGGGAGAATTTTGAAGATAGGCAATTTATTATCATGTCACTTACCTAGCATAAATCCACCTTAGAAATACCCATTGAAGATGATACCTCATTATTAAATCAATAGAAGATCAACACAGCACTCAGCCCTATCTCAAAGTAACATCACATTTCCTTGAGAGTTTAGTTATTGCTGATCAAAGTCCCTGCTCCCACTCCAAAGTTCAGACTCATCTGGTAAAGACCAATGGATTGAATACACTACTCACACTGTGGTGAAATGGGCTCTGCCATGATGGCCATGTAGGAGTTTGATGGTTCTCCAAAAAGGTTTTTCCAATTAAAAAAATTAAAACAACCAAGTGTGTAAAACGTAGAAACACAATGGGATTGGGCACGCCTAGAGTCTTCCTGGATACACCAGGAAGAGTCTTCTCTCTCCGTCTCATGCTTTCTCAGGGCTAACTTTGGCTCTGGGTAGTGGCGGCGTCTCTCGTGGAATCACACTAAACCACAGCGGTTCATTTAGAGGTAGAGACACCATTCTCTGTATTTATACGCCGTTTCATCATGGTTCTCAGCAGACTGCCTCCCAGACCATTTCAACTTCAAGTGACCTCCAGCCCCCCCAGTATGAGGGCTCAAACTATGTCCTACATTTGCAATGGCAGCTGAACTGTAAATAGAACCAGTGGTGAATGGTTGGGCAATTGGTCTGATGGACACTAACGCATCTAAAGGTTATAAGCTTTGAGAGGTTAACTATTCAAGTGTATGAAATTAATGGATGTAATATCTCTGTGCCTCTGTGCTCGCCACAATTTTGAAAGATTCAAACTTGTGGGTGTCGCGAGAGGCGGGAGTATCATGCGAGTAGCCTATATTTAGGGGAGCTCACCACTCAAACTAAAATGAAATCAAGTATCCTCATAATCCCCATTACTGTGGTTTCTAAAACATGAAATGCCCACATCCAATCAAATTCAGCATCTCTCCCCTACTCTTTCCATTCCATGCAGTGAGCTTATGATTGGTCCGCATCTACAAACAAGCACATGCATGTGCCATGCAGATGTGACCCAAAACCCTTGGATCGGGTATTGCTGGTTTGTTTTTAAAAGATCATTATGAGATATCCATTCTCTCTTTAGAGAAAAAAATATCCCTCTTTGATACAGTTCAATTAGGACATAAATTTTAACATTTCACTTCAATTTATTGTATGTGACAAATAAAAACACTTGAACTTGAACTTGAATTAGGACATAAATCTACTCTCTTATATTGCTGCTTTTTCACAGTTAGAGCAGTGTATGTAAAATAAGCCTGCTCTCTATTCTAGTGCTGCTCTGTCACAGTTAGAGCAGTATATGTATCATAAGCCTGCTCTCTATTCTAGTGCTGCTCTGTCATAGTTCGAGTAGTACATGTATAATAACCCTGCTTTCTATCCTAGTGCTGCGCCATGCCATACACAAACTTTGAGCGAGGAACTCTGTGGTTGCTAAGGGACTTCATAGTCAAATCAGGCTCACCCTGGCGTCTAGTACCGTATCTCTCCCTGCTGCTATCGGTGCAGGGTAGCAGAGGCCTTGGCCGTTAGAACCGTGGATGGCTGACAGGCTCTCGCATGGTTCAGAAAGATAGGTAGGTAGGTAGGTAGGTAGGTAGGTAGGTAGGTAGGTAGGTAGGTAGGTAGGTAGGTAGGTAGGTAGGGTTAGGGTTAGGGTTAGAAATATCTGGTGTTACGTTCTCTGTGTAGGATTCACTATTCCCACATCACACTCAGAGCTGAAGTGTTTGTATAAATCAGAAACAAAATGCTCTGACACCTCCAGACCCCGCATGAAGCAGACAGCTGTAAGCTTAGCTGGTTAGGGTTAGTGTTGGCTAGGATGTGTGTGCGTAACAAGTTGACGGCACAAGGTCAAGTGCAGGTTGGGTCCACACATCTACACAGAGGCTCAAGGTCAGACACAAAACAATATCTGTGTGTGTGTGTGTGTGTGTGTGTGTGTGTGTGTGTGTGTGTGTGTGTGTGTGTGTGTGTGTGTGTGTTCTCAGGTGGGGTTCCTGTTGCCAAGGGGATGGCTAACATCCAGATGACAGCCTATGAGTTGCAGGTGTATCCTCCACCAACACACAGACACACACACCAAACTATCCACATCAATCTGTAAAATGGGATCCTAACTTTTAATAACCTGTGTATTGTCATATTGATATCATTCAAACAACAACCCATATCAGTAAGATCCAACTTCCAGGATATCTAAACATCTCTAGCAGGAATGAGCAGAATGCACAGACATCCCATAACCATCTGGCAAACGAACCAGTACAAGTCTCGGAGTGGTATGTGATAATAACAGATAAGTTAAGTAAACACACTAGATGGGGAGGTGCGGGAGAAGGGAACTGGGGAAAATACCTCAATCCAAATTAATCTCATTATTCAAGAATTCTCTGCTGTATTCCACCGACTGTCTGCTTCTCCACTCTAGATCCACCACTAGGAAACGGTCTGCAGGACATTGTTTTTCTAAGGGGCTGAGGGAAAATAACCCTCAAACTATTGCAGTGGAAAATTTAGCTTGGGTAGCTATGGCAACCTACACTGGAAAGCAGAAACCAGATCTGCTTTGGAACAATACATAGACAGAAAGATATTGATCTGGGCTATTGTCCAAGTTACATAGTTATGCCATAAGGTAAAATGTACACTTTGTTTAAACCTTTCTGGCTTTTTACTGATTCTTTGGAAGGCAGTTGAAAACCATCTAGGACAGCTCATCGTAGGACTCAGGGCATTATTACACTCCCATCCCAGCAACCTATCATTTAAGCAACTTAACTAGACATCACTAAACAGCTACATTAACCAACACACATGCCATGTAATAAGGTACAGGACTCTAGGGGACAGCCTTTCGGAGAGAAGCCATTTGCCCTCCAGCAATGTATGTTGATGCAGTAGCCAAACCCTCAACAAAAAGGCAAACAGGGTGGACTCAGAATTCATTTCTACGTATGAATTTAAGAAAACATGGATACATGTTTAGTGTACAAACATTGTGCGTTATTGATGTTTCATCACCTTGGAATTATTGTCAGAGCTAGATCATTTCACCCCCAATGTGACACTGTCAATCAAATGTCCCTACTCCACACTAATAGAAAGTAGTATTCATTCAATAACTCCTCCTGCCTTTGCTGCTGGGTTAGGCCTAACCCTAGTTTCTCTTTCGGGCTTAATAACGCATTTCCTATTTTATTCAGTGTTTGCAGTGTCCACTGTTGTAGACATGTGTTGGGGGTAAATGACCCATGTCTGGGTGTCATCAGACAGACATGCGGTTCGTCTGATTCCTACATCCAGACATAATCCTTCATGCTATAGTTGTAGGCTAACATCAATCAGTAACTGGTCAGAAGTTCATAGGATCCTTGGCCGACTGTCAGGCCGTGATTCCGTAATGTAGTGTGGCCGGTGTTAAAACGTGGAGCCTCCGACCCACCGAAAGCTCACAACAGATCTCCATGCGCTGGCTTACCCACCGGCCAGCATTCGCGCCTAACCCCTAAATTACCAACATAAACTGCAAGAAAAAAAAGTTTTCCCCAGGCAGAAACAGAGGTAACACGACTGGGGGAAGCGTCAAGAAGCCCCGTCCGGCAGGTAGAACCGCAACACGGTCCCGTTAACGGCGTACCTTCAGACAGCACGAATACACCTCCACAGTCGGTCCGGGTCGCCTCTGGTTCTTTTCGATCTTTCACCGGTACCACTGCTCTAGTTCCGGATCTTCTCCGGTTCTTCTCTCTCACCGGTACCACTGTTCTAGTGCTCCCAACACACGCAAGGTATCCCGGTCTCGATTCAGTCTGTCCTGTCCGTGTGTCAGTAACTTCTGTCGGTCGGTCTACGAGTTCTCTGAGTCTGCAGTGCGAACCCTCCCACCATGCAGACCAGTGAAGGTAAAGAGGATTGCCTGGTGA
>NC_082397.1:26596483-26781764 GCF_031168955.1 Gadus macrocephalus
GAGGTGCTCACAGACCAGGGGACTTGCTTTATGTCACGGGTAATGAAAGAACTGCTCAGCCTCCTCCAGGTCAAACAGCTCCGGACATCGGTGTGCCACCCCCAGACTGACGGGCTTGTGGAGCGCTTTAATAAAACCCTGAAGCAGATGCTTAAGAAAGCCATGGACACCGACGGGAAAAACTGGGACCAGCTCCTGCCCCATGTCCTGTTCGCAGTCCGTGAAGTGCCCCAAGCCTCCACGGGTTTCTCCCCCTTCGAGCTGTTATACGGGAGAAGACCAAGGGGACTCCTCGACCTCGCCAAGGAGGCGTGGGAGAGTCGGCCATCCCCCCATCACACCCTGCTGGACCACGTGGAGCAGGTGAGGGACCGCATTGCGCAGGTCTGGCCCATCGTCAGGAACCATCGACGACAGGCCCAGTTATCCCAAGCCCGGGTCTACAACCCAAGACAATATGCGTCATACCGAAGGCAGAGTGCAAGTTCTTAGCCAAGTGGCAGGGGCTCTACGAGATGGTCGACCGGGTCGGAGAGGTGAACTACAGGGTACGGCAACCCGGGAGGCGTAAACCCACCCAGCTCTACCACGTCAGAACTCCTGAAGCAGTGGCGAACTGGAGCTGACCCACCGGCACCGCTGCCCCTGGTCCTGGCCGCCCAACGCGACACAGTAGTGCGTTGCGTCCCCTTGGTCCTGCAACACCAGGACGTCTTCTCAGAGATTCCATGGAGGACCACGGTGGCCCAGCATGACATAAAGACGGCGCCAGGCGTCATGGTGCGCGTACCCCCCTACCGGGCACCGGAGGCCCGTAGGAAAGCGATCCGGGAGGAAGTCGCCAGGATGCTCCAGCTCCGGGTCATCGAGGAGTCAAGCAGCGCCTGGTCCAGCCCCATCGTCCTAGTCCCCAAACCCGACGGAACGTTTAGATTCTGTAATGATTTCCGGAGACTCAATGAGGTCTCGGACTTTGACGCCTATCCCATGCCCAGGGTCGACGACCTGATAGAGCGACTCGGTCCCGCCCGTTACCTCAACACCCTCGACCTCACCAAGGGGTACTGGCAGGTGCCGCTCAACCGAACCGCCCGGGAGAAAACGGCGTTTGCCACCCCGGGGACCGGGGGTCCAGGTGGACCACAGACCGGGCAGAGAACACGCCAAGTGCTTGGCAAGTGTGGCAACCCGGCCCAAAACCCTGAGGCCAATGAGGGAGAGGAGGTGGAGGGCGTATACCGCCGATATCCACCAGCCGGAGCCAAAGAGCATCCATTGCGTAACTCCAATCAGCGAAATGGAGTACACCTGCGACGGAGGGTGAGGTACCCTTTAAAAGGCAGTTTGTTTTCCCAGAGAGGGGAACCAGGAGACCAAGCGGAGGAGAGTAACTCCAGGACCCGATACGGCCAAGCAGACTCCTGGATATAACAGACTTCCCCAGCGGCCACGAGAGGACACGCACGCCAGGACGACGTGCGCCGACAACCAAAATCACATTCATGTTGACTTTATCATGGCCCGCTCCAGAGTGTCACCGACGAGACAGTTGTCAATGCCCCGACTCGAATTGAGTGCTGCCTTATTAGGGGCGCAGTTAGCCACCAGCTTGAGGTCTGAACTTACCTTCATTGGCCCGAACTATCCTTTGGAGTGACTCCACAACAGTGTTGACCTGGTTGTGACTTCCATGGGGCAGGGGAGTCCACAACAGATCTAAGCACTGGAATACTGCAGGGCAGATTCCCCGGGGGAGTGGCCATACTTTGGCATAAGAAATACGACCCACTGATCAGTGTGATTAGGCTTGAGGTTGACTTTGGTATTGCCATCAAAGTTGTACATAATGGCAAAGCTTTTGTTATTTTAAATGTTTATACTCCATATGAATGTTATTAAGGAAAATGCATATACATTTATATTTATTGTAGGCGACATGAATGCTGATATCTCCGACAAGAAATCCTTGTTTGGCCAACACTTTTGTGTTCAGTTTTGTGAAGACAGCAAGCTGGTTCTCTCCAGCAAAGTACTTTTGCCTGTAGATAGCTACACATATATAAGTGAACCATGCCATACAACAGGGATGGGCAACTGGCGGCCCGCGGTCTTACAGAAAACTCAGTCAAGAAAGATGAGAAGAATTCATAGAATTCAAAGGCAAACCCATGCGTCTAGTTTGCTTAGAAACAATATCAGTCATTAAAGATATCCACTTAAGTCGCCACTACAACTACTACAACTGCAATGAATATCATCCTTGTTGGGTTTGAGTTCATTGAGTTGTTGCACTTAATGTTTGGCCAAAGTTTTTCAGTTTTGTGACATCATTGAATGATGATGTATGTGAGCCCTTTGCACTGATAAAAATACTGACCATTCATGTGGCTGTTTGAGCATGGAAAACATGAAATGAATGTATGTTGGTCCAATTAACATACCGTACATAGGTTATGATTCTGGAATATTTTTTAGGTAGTGGCCATCCCCAAAATGCACCAGAATACAGGAAATCATATCTACCAAATTCAAAATTGTGTAGCTTCTCTCAGCTAACTATGGAATGCATCAATTAAATTCAGTCTAGAAGTGAGGAAATTATTCTAGTCACTAATGGTAGTTAGTTATTTGGAAAGAAACATGGGGATTCCAGGAGCATCTCAAAATAAAGTAGCCTAATCCTTCTGGCAAGAGAATAACCAGTTTAAAACGATAACCAGACTGTTAACCACCTCAAGTGAATTAAACGATCTTATCCCCAGTCAGTCCCCTTAGGGATAGGGTGAGAAGCTCAGCCATCCGTGAGGAACTCGGATTAGAGCCGCTGCTCCTTTACTTAGAAAGGAGTCAGCTGAGGTGGTTCGGGCATCTGGTAAGGATGCCCACTGGGCGCCTTCCTTGGGAGGTGTTTCAGGCACGTCCAGTGGGGAGGAGACCTCGGGGAAGACCCAGGACTAGGTGGGGAGATTATATCTCAACACTGGCCTGGGAACGCCTCGGGTCAATGTGGCCCGGGAAAGGGAAGTCTGGGGCCCCCTGCTTGAGCTGCTTCCCCCGCGACCTGACCCCGGATAAGCGTACGAAGATGAGAGATGATGAGAGATCCCCAGTCAGATCCGTATATATATATATATATTAAACAATAATTTCGAGTTAATAAAATAAAAAAAATTGTGCTGTCAGTTTAACGCGTTATTAACGGCGTTAACGCAAACCAATTTTAACGGCGTTAATTATTTTATTGCGCGATAAACGCTCTTTTGGCTTGGCAAACGTTGTAGTTTTTTCACCTGCTGTCTAGCAACAACTAGTCACGTTAGAAAAACTACAACACCATACCGGATCTAGCTACAGCGGAAACAAAACAACGAGCACGCCACACAAACTTGTTGGGGCCAGCAAGGATACGGAGCGGGTGAAAAACTCCTTAAAGGTTGGGTATGGGATTTGCGAAACGCCAGCAGATTTTGAAAATACACAACTCGATTGGTCCTACCCCCTCTCCTACAACGTTGATTCTGACTCCACCCATTCCAAGTACATGGACACGCAATCATGCACGAGCGCGAACACAGATGCGCGAGAGCGAGCCAGGCTAACTAGGTTGGAGTTTAGGGTTGTCTTCTAGTGCTAGTCCAAATGTGGATTAGCTAGTTAGCTAGCTCCAGTAGCTACCGCAGGATAACAACAAACAGATGCTTGCTCTGGGTCACGAGCTTTGAGTACGTGCACGAAGGGGTCACGCGCGGGGGGAGGGGGAGGGCAGTACGACGTTTGATTGACGTACTTACTGTCCAATGCCACCCGGTGGTTCTGGAAATCATTGGTTGGAGTTTTTCGAGCCTTGCCCGTTCCACAGATGATTGACTTGTTTAATTTCCATGTCAGTACTTCTAACTCAGTGGCTCTAGGTGGGTTATGATAAGGATTTCAAGTAATTTTGCAAAATTGCCAAAAAGGAGAATTTCATACCCAACCTTTAAAAGTGTGTGTATGTTTGTGTGTCACTCTGTTCGAGCCTGCGTCATTCTGACCAATCGCAGATCAAGGCCCACCTGGGCTGTATCATTTTGGGAGGGGCCGCTCAGTTACTCCCCTCTAGACAAAATCGTGTGTGTAGGCGTTATTCGATGCCTGGTAATGTGTATAGGCCTACGCACGGTAGGAATACTCAAACTGGTTTAAATAATAAATGTTGTAGTATTTCCCATCTTTGTTGAGCAAGAGTTTTGTTCGAAAGTTCAAGGGATAATTAGAATAGAAAAAAATGTGCGATTAATCGCGAGTTAAATATGACATTAAATATTTTAATCGCTTGACAGCACTAAAAAATATAAATATTATGATTATTATTTTGGGCCACATGCGGGCCGTGGGTGGCCGACCCCGGGGTTAGGTGAACATGTATGTTCAATGTTAGGTTAGGTTAGGTGAACATTATTTGTTCTACGTTATGTTAGGTGATGTTCAGGTGGGGTGAACATGTACGTTCTATGTTCAGGTGAGGTGAACATCCTATGTTCTCTGTTCAGGTTCCTGTGGCCCACCGTGACCTGAAGAGCAGTAACATCGTGCTGAAGAGCCGGGAGGAGTGTGTGATCTGTGACTTTGGTCTGGCCCTGAGACTAGACCTGTCTCGCACCGCAGATGACTTTGCATACAGTGGACAGGTAAGCACTGCTAGGATATTTTTAATTACATTTTTAAATTCTCAAACATTTTTAAATTCTCGAATTTGGACCCCACCTCCACCGACCTTTAAGGGAATTTAAAGGAGACATATTATACCACCAGGTGTGAGTTTGATTAGCCTTACAAGCCGTTTCGAAAATCTGCCCCATATGACATCAATAGTGGGCGTGTCCACCTAGATCTGTGCTGGATAGATCAGTCTACCAGCCTACCCAGTGGACTGAAGTAAACGTTGCTCATCTATCCAGCACAGATCTAGGTGGACACACCCACTAGTTATGTCATATGGGGCAGATTTTCGAAATGATTTCTCCTTTAAAATACATGTGCATGTTCAATTATTCACTTTTGGATCATTTGGGCTTCCCATTCCTGTTTCTCGTTGACTCATGTCGTTGTGTGTCCGACTCGTCGTGCTTTCGAATATTTCTTTACAACACCCGCCCAACTCTACCTCTGCCAATCGTTATAATTAATGCGATTGTCTGCGATTGAACCAAGGAAAAACAGTAAAGAGAGAGATCTAGATGGTCTAATGAAAAAAACTATTTCAATTATAGTAACACGCCACATTTTTTGGAAATAAAAGTAACAGTCTTATAATGATGGGAAGGGAAATCAATTAGATTACTCGTTACTACTTTTGACGACATCCAATTGCCTCCTGAGCTCAATTCCAGACCTAAATTCACACTTGCTCATCATGGGAGGAGATCTTAACCTGTGTTTGAACCCTATGTTGGATTGGTCATTGGCAAGCCTGGGTAACGTTGTGTCCAAATCAGCTTCTTTCATACAATAATTTATCTCGGAATTTGGCATTTCTGATATATGGCGTTTCTTACATCCAAATAGCAGGGTATATTCATTCACACTTAAAGCAGAATTTTTTACTGACAATAAATTGACTCCCTACATTCAATCATGTGAATATCAAACTATAGTTATATCTGACCACGCCCCACAAAACTGCAAGTTTGTCAGAGCAAATCCCCTTGTTCCTGGAGATGAATAGGACCCCCGATTTTTCTCTTTCACATGTTTGGGAGATACTTAAGGCATATTTAAGAGGTCAATATCCTATTCAGCTAAAAATAAAAATAACTCACAAGCAAAACAATTTAAACTAAGCAAACAAATAGCTGAACTAGATAAGAACTATGCACAATATCCTTCTCCTGACTTATATAAGAAGCCACTGAGAATTAAAGCAGACTATGATCTTGTTGCCTCATATTACATAGAAAACGTACTGATAAGAAACAGAAGTTATTGTTATGAACATGAAACATTTTGGCCAGTCAACCTAAAGGCGCTAGAGCTAGACAAACATTATTGGCAAAGAAGAATAAAGATTCAACCGTTGGTCCTACCAGCCAATCTCTTTGATAATAATAAACATCTGTCGGTTGTTAAAGGTCCCACGGCATGAAAATGTCACTTCATGAGGTTTTCTAACAACAATATGAGTACCCCTAGCCTGCCTATGGTCCCCCATTGGCTAGAAATCGCGTCAGGTGTAAAACGAGCACTAGGTATCCTGCTCTGCCTTTGAAAAAACAAAGCTCAGACGGGCTGATTTGGAATTTGGCCTCATATGTCGTCATAAGGGTCCAGACTGCCACCCCTTTCTCTGCTTTGTCCGTCCAGAGAATTTGGCCCGCCAATGAGAAAATGAGCTACGACCGTGCGAGCGACACATTTGTGTGTGTGTGAAAGCACACACTCTGTAACAAGTGTTGTACACTTCTTTGATATTTGGATAACCGTTTTGCTGTTGGTGTTATGGTGCAAAACACGCAACACAATAACGCAAGCTTATGTAAAGCTCCCATTTGGTGAAAAGAGTAGACTGCGTTGGGTTCTCTGACGTCTCTTTGTAGCCTACTTCCACAACGAGACTCGTAGTGGGGGTTATCTCAGCAATGGTTGAGAAGGAATTGGGGGAGAGGAACTTTGGCTTTGACTCCCTAATTGAAGTCCAGATTGAACTGCGACATGGAGGAGAAAGGGATTGTTGCCCGGGATTGTTGCCCGGGATTGTCTCCCTGCTGCCGGGCACCACCGCCGTGGGACACCAGCGACGCTGGGCACCACCACCGCTGGGCACCACCACCGCTGGGCACCACCGCCGCGGGGGCACCACCGCTGCGGGGCACCACCGCTGCGGGGCACCACCGCTGCGGGGCACCACCGCTGCCGAGGAGCCAAGGAGGAGCCAATCCCAGCCAACAATCCCTTTCTCTTCCATGTCGCAGTTCAATCTGGACTTCAGGGAGTGAAAGCCAAAATTCCTTTCCCCCAATTCCTGCTCAACCATGGCCGAGATAACCCGCACAACAAGTCTTGTTATGGAAGCACCAGGAGAATCCCTTTCTCCTCCATGGCGCGGTTCAGTCTGTACTTGAGATTGATGTGTAAGTGGAAGAACCAGGGACGTTTGAGAGCCCGACGCAGTCGTTTGAGATTCATAATATCATCCAGAGACACACACAGCTTTTGGCCGTGATAATATATATTATATCATATAGATATCTATATATAATATATTATTTAGATATAGAGCTCCAGGACACTCGCCAGAGCACCCGGAGTGTTCTAGAATATTTACAGAACACGGCCAAAAGCTGTGTGCGCCTCCAGATGATATTATGAATCCCAGCCATTGCGATACATCCACTGTAAAAACAAGTGCATGGTACCGTGGCCACACCCCCACCCTCCACCTTGACCCGCCTCTAAAAAAATGGCACGTTTGTGCAAAGCTCATTAGGGACTGGCTCTTAATGGCTGCAATCTCTCCATGGATGCTGAGAAGGCATTCGTTAGAGTTGAATGGGGCTGCCTATTTGAGACCTTATGAAGATTTGGATCTGGGGAAACGTTCATATCATAAATAAAACTATTATATTCCAGTCCCTCAAATATGGTCCTGACTAACAACTGGTACTCCAAAACTTTTGATTTGCACCTTGGAACTTGCCAGGGATGTCCCCTGAGTCCTCTTATTTTTGTTTTGGCCATTGAGCCCTTGGCCTTAATCATACGATCGAATAATTCCATGCCAAGTATAGTAAGGGGGAACATAGAACACAGGTTATCTCTCTTTGCCGATGACAACCTCCTCCCATGCTGAGACTGCGATTCCTGCAATCCTTAAAATGTAGGATTCCTGCAATCCTTAAACAGTGGGGGTATCTCAGCCTATAAATACAAAAATAAAAAATCTGCAAAAAAGTTCATTAATTCCATTAAATCTGGACACCAGACATCAGGACCACAAGGATCCCCTATTACATTTTCTATGGACAGCTTTACTTATCTCGCAATAACTGTAACAAAGAAATTCTCAGATCTCTTTAAACAAAACTACGGGAAGCTGATGACACAAACCAAACAAGATTTGTCAAACTGGTCTCGAAACGTACTGTATTACTGCCTGATGAACGTTAATGTGAACTCCTTCATTCTGGTGTCCGTCAACGGCATGCTCACTAACTCGGTTTAACTTCGTTCAATAGGGGGAATGTTTGTTTATCAACAGGGCGGATGTTCACACAGAATGAGAACATTTGTTTGACCAGTTGCCATGGTTATCTCTGTGTGGTTAATTTGCAGTTTCGGTGTTGTCAGCTTACTGTTACATTAAACTGTAATCAGAAAATTCGGTCATATGTTATAGACCCTATAGTATCTGTGGTATAAAGGCTTTGACGAATTTCAAATTATAAACATGTGCACTTTATGTTGAAAGTATAGATCGTCCCGATACCCATTGAAACGAATGGCTCGTGATTATTCTTCAAAACGAGAGATGTTAAATTGTGAAAAAATAATTAAACTGTAATCAGACGATTATATGCAATAGACCCTAGGGCCTAGAGTATCTGTGGTATAAAGGCTGAGACGAATTTCGAATTATAAATATGTACAATCCACAACGTTAGTTCTCTGGCTCATAGCTCAGTGGACTAGAATACCTCCTAGAATCATTGCTTGTTGGTCGGAAACGGAAAGGGGGGCTGTTTACGTTTGGTTGTAGTCTTTTCGCTCGGTTCTCCGAATCAACAGTAGGGCTAGAACCGAACGAAAAGCCTACAACCAAATGTGAACACCCCCCCTTTCCGTTTCCGGCCAACGAGCAATGAGTCTTCCAACAGAAATCAATGGGATTTACAAAATGCTCTAAATGTGCAATAAAACACAATATAAACTGTATTTCGATTACGATGCTTGATTCAACCACTCTATTTATCCTAGACAAACCACAAAGTGGGCTCAGTTGGTGTTACGATGACAAGTTTGGGGATAATTCATCTATACAAAGTATTTTCATTAAAAAACTAATTGACATATTCATAATAAAACAACATGCATGGCTACACCATCATAAGTCAATCGGAACATTTGTTTTTTTATATTTACATGTGACTGGATACAAATGTGTCCACACAGACATGGTAACTAACGTATGATAGTAAGCATTATATGCCCTTAACACTAATATTCAGAAAAAAACACTGCCTCAGAAGGCTATTGGCTTAAGCAATACAAGTAGAGGCATATACTTGAACTTTATACTCTGAACTTTTAAACGTTGCAAACGTGCAAAAACAAAATTTTATATTTATGTGGCATTCAGTCCAATGCTGAAAATATATCTGTGGCATTCAGTAGGCCAATGCTGTGGTAAAGTGTGTAAAGCATGACCAAGTGTTTCTTTCTGTTCAATAGATAGAACTTTATCAATCCCCTGTAGGAGAAATTTGTTATAAAACAATAATGGTAAAATAATAAATACAAAACACGACGGTAACTGAGTAAGTCAAACCGTCCAATCTGAAGGCTCTACTTAACCACTCCCCCTACTCACTTCCACCAATGCAAAGCGAACAGAACTGAGTAGGGAAGAGCCTAGCCTAACTAGTTTGTGAACGACCAAGAGAAATGCAACGCAAATTCAATGTGAACATATATGAGGCTTTAATAAAATCCCAGACGATTTTGAAATTCCGCTACACATTTTTTAAAAGTGTGTCAAAAAGAGGGCATGTCCGGGCAAAAGAGGACGGCTGGTTACCCTACGTACGGGAAACCCATTTGATTCCTACCTGTAACACTGTTAAATAGCGGCCCAAATTGGTGTGCGCTATCCTGGTCATTTCTCTGCGTGAGAAATGCGAAGTGTGGCGTGTGAGCGTGTGCAATGTGCATGGGTTGAATTGCGTGTGTCTCACGCCGAATGCGTGAGACTTGAGAGCCCTGTTACCGATATTATCCCGGATATTGACAGTCGCAGTTCAGCAAAAGAGGCGTAGAAGAAGAAGGGGGCCGGATCTTGACAGTAATGGTTGTGGAACTGTGCAGCGCCGTATAACGAATGTATTAAATATGCAAATTTGATCGGACCTGACTGGAAAGTATTACCCGACACAGTGGCGGGTGAAGTGACACAATTCCATCCCTGCAACACACCCACCCGCACTCTCCTGTCCTCCTCTTCCATTCAACTCCCTGTACCACCCGCCCGCCTGGTCACCATGGGGTCCAGGGCATTCGGCCGATCTGCCCCCCACCTCTGGAACACCCTCCCACCTGACATCCGTAACTCTGACACTCTCTCCACTTTTAAGTCCCGTCTAAAAACACATCTTTTTAAATTGACATTTTCAATCTAATTCATTGTCTCCCACCCATTTCACCCCACTTGTGTAAATTTGTTTCAATGTATCTTGTTCTTGTGTTTTTTATGATCGTTGATTTTATTTTATTTTTTTAAACACTGCCCTTTAAGGTGACCTTGAGTGCTATCAAAGGCGCCTTCAAATAAAATGTATTATTATTATTATTAAAAAAACTATGACCTAGTTAATTTTTTGGAACTGGTTCAAAACTAGTTCAAAATTTTGAATTATGAACGTTTAACTGAACTAGTTCATTTAAAAATTTTGTGAACTGAACTTTGAACTAGTTCACGTAGAAAGTGAATTTTCCTAACACTGCGAATGACTAACCATTGAATGATAGCAAGGGGGAAGGGATTAATTCTGTAGGGTGGGAATTATGTTTGGTTTGTTTAAATATTTGTAAAAGTCATTGATGTAACTTTGAAAGAAAGATAATCAACTTTATTGAGATGTAATAGTTCAGCAATCACACTGGATAATACAGAAAGTATTACCACAAGAACTATGAATAAACTTGCATAACCACTAATACTACTGCTACTATGATTGCTTCTACTCGCACTCTGTAGTGTAACTTTAACTCACATGGAACTCGTTCTACATTGATCAAATCCAGATCCTTCTTTAAAGCCCTATTTTGTCTTGCTAGTTGTGTTAATGATGTTGTGTGTAATCTGATGTGTGACCTTCTTGGGCTTTAGGTGGGGACGGCCCGCTACATGGCCCCAGAGGTGCTGGAGTCCAGGGTCAATCTGGAGGACCTGGAGGCCTTCAAGCAGATGGATGTGTACTCTATGGCCCTGGTGCTATGGGAGATGATCTCCCGCTGCTCCGCCGTCGGAGGTAAAACTATGGGATAAGAATACTGTCATAATTCAAACCATCCTTTATTTTTTTCGAACGCCTGTAAATCTGCGTATGAAAACTCGACACCTTGTAAAAAAGGTTTTGCAACATTTAAAAAAGAGATTATAGCCTGAAAAATACATCAATATATATCTTCAAACATGATTTTGTGTTCTTATTTTCCTTCTCCATAACTTTCACCAACCGATTCTGTCGTGGCAATTTCCTTTAACAGATATTGCGTCTAGGAAAGATGAGATTTCTAAATGCAAAAAGCACACAACAAATATAACCTAGGTTTAATGCATGAATACATTAGACTCCTCTCTAGCAGAGTGAGTCCAGAATACAGGTTGACAGGGCTTTTTATGGAGTTTCAGATCCCCCCCACTTTGCAATCAAATCAGGTAATGTTTACCCAAGACGCAGAGTTGCCTGTGTTCTCAACGAGCAGAAGAGTGCACAAGAGGATGTCCTATCACTTGTGACCGTTTTACTCAAGTACGAAGGTTAACATCACGATTGATTCTGAGGAGGGCAGCCCGCTTTCCAATAGAAAAGGGTTTACATTTAGATGCCACTGAGGAAGGTGGGCCAGCTGACCAGAGCACAAAGACTAACATTTTGATTGATTCTGGGGAAGGTAGGACAGATGACCAGAGCACAAGGGTTAACATTTTGACGAAATCGCACACTCCAACGGTGAGGTGGCTGACCCAAGCACAAAGGTCAATACGTAGATGGCACTGAGGAAAAGCAGGGTGACAAGACAATACACGGAATGGAAAACAAATCCTATATGACTGAAAGGCAGCAACATATACATTTTTCCATCACAATTTTCAAGTTAAAAAATGTTCACCAGCACATTTGCAGAGTTTCAAATCTGACATTGTTCTCCAAGTGTATTATTTTTGTTACCCGGTTTTGAAACCTTGTGAATAGGGCTCTGCAAACAGATGTTCATGCATTGATAAAAAATTATCGAAAGTGTGAATATTTATTTTGAAAAATGTGTAATGTGTACATTTACACGATTATATTTTATTCAGAACTGAGTTTTCAGCACTGACTTTTAAGAGATTTGGCCACACAGTGGCAAGTTTACGAGTCATGTGATTATTGACAGTGTTCTGGTGCAGAGCCCCCTTTCCCGAAAGCATCGTTAGCCTAAGTGGTTCGTGAAGTGTGTCATACAAGCATCGTACAGTTTTCCAACCGTTTCCCGCAAGCATCGTTGGTAGCGAACGTCGTGAAAACACTCGTAGCTAATGAGGACTCCAGGGCCCCGTTTCCCAAAAGCATCATTAGCCTTAATGGATTGGGAAGTGCGTCGTACAAGCATCATGCAGTTTTCATACCGTTTCCCGAAAGAATCGTTGGTAACGAACGTCGTGAAAACGCTCGTAGCTAACGAGGACTCCAGGGGTACTCGTAGGATGCTAAGAGCTTTGTTAGCCTACCATAGCCTCAGTGGCGTCACCAGCGGACATTCCGTGTATTGGATGCGTTTTATTAAAACACATCCAATACCATGAAATGTCCAGCTGGCCTAATTTCGCAATACCCCCAAAACAGTGGTTACCGATGATATATTACTCATAGAATACTGTTAGATTTAAACAGCAAAGACGGAGACATGTTAGAAGTCAACAACAACATAATTTTTTGCAGCAAAACCAAAAATACATGCGCAGCCGAAATGTACGATCAAACGCGACGTCACATGGCAACCCTCTCACATATAATAAAAATAAACAAATGATTCCATTGCTCTTGTGTGGGAGGTCGCTTTCGAGCTGCACTTGCTGTCTCCCCTCTGATTTTAATTCAACCATCGTGGTTAAAATGTCCTCACATTGATCAATAACAGAAGACATACTGTACACGAATCATGCTGAGACCAGCGGGTGTCGCAGAATTTCTGCAGGCGTTTCTTGTTGCGATTGTTTGCCATAAAGCACTGTAGGCGCTTTCTTGAGGCTGTGATGAAGTTCATTATTTATTGGACCGTGTCTAGACAGTTAGTGTCGTTGCTGCCAGCCAGCCGACACCTGCCGGGCGTTGCACCCTGTTATAGAGTGGCAAAGTCACGCCCCTTCCGGTAGAGCCCATGGGACATATGAGATCGAAAAATATGAATGGGTTTCAATGGAGAGAAAGTAATTATTTTCTGGTCCCAGTCTTTATATGCCCTGGATTACACATATGTTGTTTGTGGATTTAAATGACAATTTTTCATGCAAAGAAAACGGAGAGAAGAGAAGTTTGAAAATGTTAGATTTTGTGTGAGGCCGCTTTGTGAACTACAGCTCATCGCTGCTTTCGACGCGAATGATATACGTCACCACCCGCACTTGGAAATCATGTCAATATCTCTGCTCCACTTCACGGCTTTTTTCCAAGGGGAGTGTAAAAGCATCGAAAGAGGTGAAAAATATTATAAGTCGGGCATGTGGAGAGTTTCTGTTATGCCGTTGGGGAGAATGGCCCATTCCCAAAGTGAGCCCTGAGGACTAAGGATTAAGGAAACACAGACTTAATTGATCTCAGGTGCTAAATGAGTGAGTGTGTGAGGCCACATGGGCTCAGATAGGTATATATGGGATTGGGACAGCACTTCACGAGAGCACATGTTACCGTGGCAACGTTTAATGACAAAGATGCTGCTGACACTTGCCGGTTTGGGAATTCTCTTTTTTTTTTCTTTCTTTTTTTTTTTGTAAATGCAATGAAAACAATCGGCTACAGCAATTTATTGATACTAGAAAATTTATTTTTTACTTTTGAATACTTCAGTTTAAAGGATGTATTGAATTAGTTGATTATTGGCCTACATATACTAATCATAAGTCAGAACGAGCTACATTTGGCTGAATTCTAAAAGGTATAATTAGTAACATGAAGAGCTCTTTGGGAGCCTCTTGTTGGTGAGATTCTCTAGTGTCTATAGCAGTGGTTTTCAAACTGTGCGCCTCCTCTGGGGGGTTCTTCAGGGGGGGCGCGTCGTGAGAAAAAAATAAACCAGAAAAAGTAACATAAAAAAAGTAAAAACACAAAGACAAAGACGCGCTGTGTTCAAAATCGTTCCCTATTCACTCACTCACTATTCCCTATAAAGTGTTTAGGATATAGTGCACTATATAGGGAACGAACAAACGAGAATTCGGACACTACGCTGAACATTTCTAAACGTAATTTGCGTCAGTAAATGCGCCGGGTATTTGTGTGACGCAGACAGATGCGCTCAGCCGCCCACATCATGTAAACAAACCGGGCACCAACGAGGAAAGCTGGAGGTTGTATTGATGTTGAATTGACGTTGATCAAGGTTTTTTTTATTAATTTTGAATGTTACATTTACATGTTAAATCCCAAATAAATTGTTGGCATCTCCAAACGAAAGCTGGAGACTCCATCATTAAATGTATTCGTTTTCATTATTATTCAGCTTCTTCTCCTCCGGAAAAACACGACCACATTGCATTGCGGTATACGGGAGTAACATGTAGGGAACATCGTAAATTCACTCAAATTTTAGGTATTTTAATTCCAAATTCCAAAATGTACCACTGAGAATTCGAACACTACTACAAAATGGCGAGCACCCTATATAGTGCACTATATCCGTGATAGGGAACTATTTCGAACACAGCTACGCAAACTCATTGCTCCCACTAAAGTTGAGGTGAGCTAAAAAGGAGGCAGATCGACCACAGATTAAGATGTTCAAATGTATTTCAAAAACGTTAAGCAAAGATAAAGATGTTCAAATGTGTTAAGAAATGTGTTTAAAAACGCACAAAGATGTTTAAAATGTTTAAAGAATGTTTCAAATGTTTCAAAAAAATATGATCTGAGATGTTTAAAATATGTGTAAAATAATTAAAAGATCTTTCAAAACACGGATTTAGAAAAAAGAATTGGGGGGGGGGGCTCATCTGAAATTTGTGCTCTGAGGGGGGGCTCACTCGCTCATACTTTGAAAACCCCTGGTCTATAGCATATAACCTGATTACAGTTGAATTCATTTATCACAACCTATCAGCTCTTGTTGTGAAGACTAGTCACCGCGCCATTCGTTTCAATGGAAATCGCAACGGCCTATACTTTCAACATAAAGTGTACACATTTGTAATTTGAAATTCGTACCAGCCTTTATACCACAGATACTATAGGGTCTAGAGCATAAAACCGCATTTTCTGATTACAGTTTAATGCATTTTTCACAATTTACCAGCACTCGTTTTGAAGGCAGTGTTAATTTTGGCAGCTATTTTAGATTTAGTCCTGGGCTGCACAGGGTTCTGTTTATGAGAGCCTAAAACACCCATGCTAAATCAAGCCTATTATCTTGCTGATAGTTTAAACATCCAATAATCGCCTACACTCCCCATCCCGCTGCGTTTGGTTAAAGTTGTAATGTTGACGTTTGAGAACGAGAACGAGAGCGGAGCTGAGTCTGAGAACTGTGCATTCCATGATTCGATTCACCGCTACCAGAAACCAGACTGAACGAACGAACGAGGAGCTGAGTCTGACTGACTCAGCTGAGAACCTTGCATTCCATGATTCGATTCACTGCTACCGGAAACTCGACTGAACGAACAAACGATTCGCGAACGAGTGATCTTGGCGAACTGACCGACACGAACTGAATCATGGAAACTAATCAATAAATCCACCACTAGTCGCAACGCACGTTATTGGTCACTCACGGAGCTTGGCCTTCCTCGCCGCTTGTTATTTTTGTCATTGGCCGAGCACTGTCAAGAGTTTCAGAGTATCAGAATGAATCAGCGACAGAACACCGGCAATAATCACGTGACTCGTAAACTTGCCCCTGAGTGGCCAAATCTCTGAAAAGTCAGTGCTGAAAACTCAGTTCTGAATAAATACAATTTAATGCTGCAAATTTTCACCTTACACGTTTTTCAAAATAAATATTCACCCTTTTAAAACTTTTTTTTGATTTTTTTTTAAGCACCTGTTTACAGAACCCTATTTACAAGGTTTCAGTACGGGAAACAAAATAGTACGCTGAGAGAACATGGTAAGATTTGAAACTGCAAATGTGCTGGTGAACATTTTGAACTTTGAAAATCTGTTTTTGAAAATTATGAAGAAGGAAAAACAGAACACAAAATAATGTTTGCAGATGTTTGAAACATCTGCATCAGGCTATGGTCTCTTTGATCTCTTTTTTCAATGTTGAAAAAACTTTTTCACAAGGTGTCAAGTTTTCAAGCACAGATTTCTAGGCAAAAAAAATAAACTTTTCTTTCTGAACTATCAGTAGAATGTACCTCCAACATGTAAACTACCTCTACAGAGTGCTGTATGATATAACCTATTTACATGTTATAACCTGAGGGACTGTGTGGACTGGGGCTGTATGAGGTCTGTCCAGACCTCCTTATAACCTGAGGGTCTGAGTGAGTGGACCTGTACTGTCCAGACGTCCTTATAACCTGAGGGTCTGAGTGAGTGGACCTGTACTGTCCAGACGTCCTTATAACCTGTGGGTCTGTCTGTGTGGACCGGGGGTGTATGAGGTTTGTCCAGACCTCATTATAACCTGAGGGTCTGACTGTGTGGACCTGTGAGGTCCATCCAGACCTCCTTAAAACCTGACGTTCTGACTGTTTTGACTCTCCAGAGGTGGGGGTCTACCAGCCAGCGTTCGGCTCTAGGGTGTGTGAGCAGCCCTGCATCGACAGCATGAGAGACCTGGTGCTGCGGGACCGAGGACGGCCGGATATTCCCCCAGCATGGACACAACACCAGGTGCTGTCCATCTCTATGAGCGTCTTCTGTACTCAATGGTCTGGGCTGTGTGGCCACAAATGTAAAACCTACTGCTAGAAGCTTCCAGTCCGGCGACTCAGCTCCGGGAGTACAATCCCTTTCTCCTCCATGTCTCATCCTCCGGACTGCCGCCGAAGCTTGGGCGGCAGTCCGGCAGCTCCGGCGGGGGGAGCTCGGCAGCAGTCCGGCAGAGAAAGGGATTGTACTCCTGGGGCTGAGCTGCCGCGCTGCCACCGAGGTCCCGCCGGAGCTGCTCGTCCGCTGGTACACAAAATCTATGCTCTGATTGGAGGGGAGTGAGGAAGTGGGAGGCAATATTCAACGTAGGAGGAGGCGCCCAAACTGACTCGGTCGTTTGGTAACTGTAGGCGGGGTACTTTCAGAAATGCATATCTCACTCAAATGATGTAGACTTTTTTCAAAGTTTGTATGCGTGTGGGAGCACCAGAGACCCAAAACAACACCCCAAATCCCAGGAAAAGTTTTATATAAGTGTTAAAATATGTCCCCTTTAAGATTTGGAGGTCCGTTTTTTGCACTCAAGTGGTCGGCTGTTTTAATAATAATAATAATAATAAATGAAATTTATATAGCACTTAATATGGTACTCTAAGACGCTTTACATATTGCCCTATCTAAACTATGTAACAGACTATGTAACAAACAGATATATTAAGACAGACTACGATTAAAAGAAAAACAGAGGTTAAACATGAAGAATAAGTTGGGAGTTAGGTGGTGAAGGCCAGTGTAAAAAGGTATGTTTTGAGTGCAGATTTGAAAGAAGAGAGGGTTGGAGAGACTGATGTGGGAGGGGAGTGAATTCCAAAGAGTGGGGTCGGCAACTGAGAAGGCCCGATCACCCCAAGTCAGGCGCTTAGTCCGGGGGACTTGTAGCAGGTTGGCAGAGATGGACCTGAGGAATCAGGAGGGGGCGTGGTTATGGAAGAGGTCGGCAAGGTAGGGGGGGGGCTAGGCTGTTGAGGGCCTTGTAGGTGATGAGTACGATTTTGAAGTTGATTCAGTGTTTAATTGGAAGCCAATGGAGTTCACGGAGGACAGGTGTGATGTGTTCTCTGGAGCGGGTACCAGTGAGGAGGCGTGCAGCTGAGTTCTGGACATGTTGAAGTTTATTGAGGACTATGGTGGTGGTGCCGTAGAGAAGACCATTGCAGTAGTCAAGCCTGGATGAAATTAAAGCATGGAGTTTCTCAGCAGCGGTAGTTGACAGGTTGGGGCGGAGGCGGGCGATGTTTCGGAGGTGGAAAAAGGCAGTTTTGGTAATATGGTTAACATGGGGGAGGAAGGAGAGAGTGGGGTCCAGGATAACTCCAAGGTCACGGATTTGGGTGGAGGGGTCAATGTTAAGGGTGAAGTTCTGAGTGGAGTGAGTGAAGGTGTCAGGACCAATGATGAGGATTTCTGATTTGTTGGAGTTGAGTTTGAGAAAGCTGCTTTGCATCCAGGTCTTGATGTCAGTCAAACAGTTGTAGAGGGTTGACAGGATGGAAGGACTGATGGTTTTGGAGGGGAGGTAAAGCAGTGTGTCTTCGGCGTAACAGTGGAACCGGAGTCCATGGTGACGAAGGATCTGACCAAGTGGAAGCATGTACAGAATGAAGAGGAGTGGACCAAGCACAGAACCCTGGGGGACAGCGTGGATGAGAGGATTAGTGGCTGATTGACAGTTGTTGATGGCGATGAATTGATGTCTGTCGGAGAAATAGGATCCGAGCCAGGAGAGGGCGGTGCCAGTGATGCCAAGGCGGGAGGTGAGAATGGAGTGATTGATCGTGTCAAAGGCAGCACTGAGGTCAAGGAGGATGAGGATATTGAGGGAGCCAGCGTCAGAGTATAGCAGAAGGTCATTGGCCACTTTGAGGAGGGCAGTTTCTGTACTGTGTTTGGAGCGGAAACCGGATTGGAAGATTTCAAAGAGTGATGAGTTGTTTGGCAACAACACGTTCCAGGATTTTAGACAGAAAAGGTAGATTGGAGATGGGGCGGTAGTTGTTAGGGGAATCGGGATCCAGGCCAGGTTTCATTAGTACAGGGGTGACTGATGCAAGCTTTAGGGAGGAGGGGACATGGCCGGAGGATATAGAGGAGTTTACAGTGTTAGTGATGTGGGTGGAGAGAATGGGGAGACAGGCCTTTAGAAGTGTGGTGGGGAGCGGGTCCAGGTTGCAGGTTGTTGATTTCATGGTTGAGACTATGGAGGAAAGATCAGAGGAGGTGATGGTAGCAAATGTGGAGAAGGATTGACCGGTCGTTAGGGGGGGATCCGGTTTGGGAGGTGGGGCGGGGTCGATGGTCAACTGGCTGTAGATTGTGCTGATTTTATCGTTGAAAAAGGATAGGAAGTTATTGCATTTTTCAACTGAGAAGGAGTGTGAGATGGTGTCCATTGGCTTGAGGGGTGTGTTAATGGTGTTGAAGAGGGTCCTTGGATTGCTGCTGCCAGACTGGATGATTCCTGAGTAGTAAGAGGAGCGGGCTGAGTTCAGGGTGTCGTTGTATAGCTGGAGGTGTTGTTTGTAAATTTCCTGGTGGACGGTAAGACCTGTTTTGTGGGCAAGCCTTTCCATTTGGCGTCGTTTGGATTTGAGATGGTGGAGTTTGTCAGTGTACCATGGGGCAGAGTGGGAGAATGAGACCAATTTAGACTGAACAGGTGCAAGCTGGTCAAGGCAGGATGAGAGGGATGAGTTATAGCAGTTAACCAGGTTGTCAGGGGAGTTATTGTGGGTGATGGTGAGTTTAGCGATGGACTCAGAAAGACATGTGGAAAGAGAGGATGGGTTGATGGACTTGAGGTTGTGGAAAGTGATGGTGCGTTTTTGCTTCTCGTGGGGGGAGGGAGTGCGAGTTTGAAAAGTAATGGCCAGATGGTCGGAGATGTGGAGGTTGTTACTGGCCAGGTGACTGATTGTGATGCCAGTGGAATAGACCAGATCCAGGGTGTGGCCTTTGTTATGAGTTGGAAAATCGATGTGTTGGGTGATGTTGAAGAATGAGAGGATTTCCAGAAGTTTGGTTGCGGGTTTGCAGACAGAGGAGTCCACATGAATGCAGGGCTCTCAAGTCTCACACATTCGGCGTGAGACACACGCAATTCAACCCATGCACACACTTACATGCCAAACTTAGAAATTACCAGGATAGCGCCCACCAACTTGCGCCGCTATTTAACAGTGGAACAGGTAGGAATCAAATTGGTTCCCCGTACGTAGGGTGACCAGACGTCCTCTTTTGCCCAGATATGCCCTCTTTTTGAATTTCAAAACCGTCCGGGATTTTATTAAAGCCTCACACATGTTCACATTCAATTTGCGTTGCGTTCCTCTGGGTCGGTCACACACTAGTTAGGCTACTCCCTCCCCTACTGAATACTGTTCGCTTTGCATTGGTGGAAATGAGTAGGGGGAGTGGTTAAGTAGAGCCTTCAGATTGGACGGTTTGACTTTAGAGTTACCGTCATGTTTTGCATTTATTTTTTTACCATTATTGTTTTATAGGGACAAACATTAACACATTTCTCCTACAGGGGATTGATAAACTTCTATCTATTGAACAGAAAGAAACACTTGGTCATACTTTACACACTTTGCCACAGCATTGGCCTACTGAATGCCACAGATATATTTTAAGCATTTGACTGAATGCCACATAAATATATAATTATGTTTTTGCACGTTTGCAACGTTTAAAAGTTCAGGGAAAAGTATATGCCTCTACTGGTGTTGCTTAAGCCAATAGCCTTTTGAGGCAGTGTTTTTTCTGAATATTAGTGTTAAGGGCCAATAATGCTTACTATCATACATTAGTCACCATGTCTTGCATATGTGTGGAGTGCATATGAGTGGATATGTGTGGAGTGCATATGGAGTGCATATGTTTTGGTCAGAATGCCTGATGTAGATTGGATGGAATGCGTGTTGTGAATTGAGAACAGCCAGCTCATGATGTGCTACAGCGTTCAGCTGTGCAACAAATATTTTATGCTTTTTCAATCTTGGCGACTTTTGTAGTGCTGTGTGTAGCCACACATTTGCCCCTTCTGAACTTAAACACATAGTTTATTTCCTTTCCTAGCTCCTCGTTGTTTATGTTCGTAGCTCACGTTTTCAACATTAGGTGCATGGAGCAGAACATAGTGGGTCATATGTCCAGTGCTTTTTGAAAACGCTTTCTTCATTTTATTCATTAGTAATTATCTACAAGGGTATGCCGTCTCCCAGATTATTACCTGCACTAAAGAGAATAAAAGAGTGCATCCTCATTGTACCCAGCACTTCTGAAAATGCACTTCCGAATGCGTCTCTGTCCCCAGCACATTTCTAACCAAACTCTAACGATGCCTATCTTATCCACAGTCAGATCCATGTATACATGTGTATATATATATATATATATATATATATATATATATATATATATATATGTAAGGTTTGTCTCACATATATTCATTTTACTAAGAAATCACTTAAATTGAATTGTATATGTTTGGGGATAAGCAGCACAGCAGTCAGGTAGCTATTTAAAGCTAAAATAAACTGGGCATTTTGTTTATTTAGGTAAGGCATTTTATTTTTATAAAGCGTTATAAAAATGTGAATGCACAATAAAGCATTAAAAAAAATTGACGCGGGCATTTTCTATTCCCTCTGGGCCACTAGCGGCGCCATGATTTTGATTGTGGGTGGGCCTCCAGAAAACTGGATGGGCCAGTTAAAATAAGCCAAAGAAAAAAACGGGTTTCCCTTCATTTCCGTTTCAGCGCTTCTCTGCGGCACTGAGGAAAGCGAATCAGTAGCTTACCTGTGCGGCTCTTGTGTCGCTGTCCTAAGCTCAGTGCTGAAGCGGACAAAGACATACACCTTGGCAGTAAGCCTAACTTAATTTAACTCTTTTGAACGTTCAATACACAAAAAGACTGAAACAGAATTATATCTTTGGAGGGTCTGTTTCTCTCTTGATTTATTTATCCAGCACGGCGGGCAGGGAACTGTCCAAAATTATTTAACACTTTCTTAGCATTGAATCTGACACAGCTGCTAAACACAAACAGCAGGAAAACGATCCAAAATTATTTCTCCTGTAGCTTATTTCTTAAGAATGTCGTGTTCCTTAGAAAAGGTACTCGAATCTGGCTCGCTTATGACTCACTTTATTTGTTCAAGTTTTGGTAGGGTAACTATGAAGCAATATGAGGGGAATTGTATATTCACGTGCGGAGATCCAACCGGCCGACCAATACAGGGGCTACCGTGTATTTCTGACATCTCTGGAGCGCGCGCCGGCTCCTATGCCGAGTAGGCGTGGCCTATATGACGTAGTACATGCTCTGGTGGATATGATCTGAGAGCCTGCCTCAGGCTTCCTCATATGTGGGATGATGCTGCCATCTTGTGGCCATGAGCAGTTATTACAACTTATATGTTTGGTCCTGCTCCCCTTGTGGCTATGTGCAGTTATTACAGCTTATATGTTTGGTCCTGCTCCCTTGTGGCTATGTGCGGATATTAAAGCTTACACAGTAAATTTGCCTGAGTCAAATTTACTCAAATTGAAGAAAGTTCTACTCTGCCGTGGATAACATTTGGTCCCTCTCTAAAAAGAGAAAAATGTACTCTTTTAGTTGAGCAGTTTTCCCGGAGTAAAATTTCCTCAATCCAGAGGTAATGTTTGACTCTTTGTGGTGGTAATTGACTCTTTTCAGTGGGTTTGAAATTAACTCAATTAACTAACACTATTCTACTCAGTTCAGAGCTTCATCAACTATATTGTGAGAAACTCTAAAATGCCCCATTTTCCTCAGCTTTCAGAGTTGTTTATCCTCATATAAGAGTAATTTATCAACTCTTTTCAGTTTTTTTTTATAATTATGCATTTCTTCTGTTTTACGACTAACAATTAACTGAAATAATTTACAAAACAAGATGTATAGCCATGTTGCACTTTATTTCTCAGGCACTCCTGAGAAATAAAGTGAATAAAAATACAATAGAAATAATAAAATATAATAAAAATAAAAAAGAGGAAGACAGAGATGAGAAGATGAAGACTGAGAGAAGAGATGAATAGACCTCTGAAGAATAAGTCCCGCCTCCGAGGCTTCCCGTTCCCTCGGTCAAATGTCCATGGGAAATAACATGGTGAATAATCGTGCATAACAAACTCTGTAGGTGGCGAAGAAGTAAACGCTGAAGAAGGAACTAGATGGAAAAAGTGTGCACTTCAAAACGTGAGCAGCTTTTACTTCTTCGCCACCTACAGAGTAGACATAGACATTTGACCGAGGGAACCGGGAGCCTCGGAGGCGGAACTTATTCTTCAGAGGTCTGTTAGAGTAGTGAAGAGAAGAAATATAAGAAGAGGGAGAAATTACATGAAACAGTAAGGCACAATAAACAAATCTGTATCACCGCCATAAGACATCAGTATATAAAATATTCTGTGGTAAAAAAATACCTTTTATGTCCAAGACAAAGGGTGCCTCTGATGTACGCAATACCTTGTACGCATGGACATGTTAATTTAAGCATATGGATTCTAAAGCAGTTGTAATAAAAAGAACCTGCTCATCTTTGATTACAGTTTTCTGGATGACAGCGAAAACTGGTAACTCATTTTCGACTTTCAAACATATGGCCAAACCAGGCCGAAATACATTTCCATTGCATTTCACCCATTTAACATCAAGAACCTTAGTCCAAACAGGCATTTTAAGGTTTTCTGGAACTTTAGTCCCAACTTCCATCTCATTCAAGGGTTTCATTTTGCCTGGACCCATTTTCATGTCATTTGGATCAAATGTTTGCCAAGTAAGCCATGTAACACTGGTGTTTTTTTGCTAATGTCTTTTTAATGTTCTTGAAGCTTTTTAGCTGCCTTTTAAAGATGTTGTGTTTTGCCTCTTATCTCATACACCAACTATGAATCAGTGGTCCAATTTTCCGCATACATCGTGGATAATGCACCATATGGTGATGCTTTGGCAGTAATCTATTGCTTGGATACAAATGCTTGAATAAGCTATGGTGCTCAGAAATTAGATGTTTCAGGTAGATGGTGATACCCGAGGAGACAACTGAAGAAAACACTATGCTGACAATCTGCAGCAATAAAATGAACAAATACCAGTGCTGATCATTAGGATGCACAAGATCTCCAAACATAATGGGTAGATGACGTAGTAAACACCAGCTCTGAATGGCATTTAAGCCAAAGTCATTCGAACCCTCCACTAATTTTACACCAGGTGGTTTGTTGTTTTGTTTCATGAAGCGATAGTTGAAACTCTGAATTCTCCTTTGCACTTCTGCTGATGTAGTGTCATTTCTAATCAGGTGCTGAATGAGTAATTTCATTTCGTACTGTGCAACACCCTCCAAAATATCGTGCATTATATCAACTGAGAAGTTTGCTGTTGTGTGAAAATATTGCAATGAATTCAAAGGGCAATATTTTTTTACTCCCATCACATAAGGTAAAGTGGGATTGCTCTGCATTGTCTGGCAGTGTTCAACATGAAGCTCTTTACTTCGAAATGACATCTTTGAACTATCTTCAGTGAATTCAGTCTGATAGTCCTACTTCTCTAATAGGCAAAAGCGGCTACAGTATCTAGCACTAAAGGATTCCACAAAACCAAATAAAGAATGAATACCATGGTTGTCTCCAGTAACTTGTATTATGGTTCCATAAACGGTATGATCAAATAGAGGAATCTGAATTCCATTTGTTTCAAGAGCTGAGACATCTTGGACAAGTGGCGCTAGTATTTTCTCAAACCCATATGTTTTGATATCTTATGCATGAAACAAAGCAGCCAAATGGATATCTAGCAAACTTGAATTGTATTTAGGTGAAACATTTCTGAGGGTAAAATGGAAGGCTCATGAATTATGGATTCCTCTTTTCGATCCAAGGGGGTTACAACACTCAAATTCGTCAAAAACAAGGTGGATCTGTATAGCATGCTCTTGTTTTGAGAAGAGCGCATGATCCTTAAAGAATTCTCCATCCTGTATGTCATATAGTAAATGATGACTTTGTTTAGGATCTCTAATCAACATATCTTTGATATTTGGGTGATTGTAAATGGACTTCAGCGTTTCAAGAATTGGTATGTATATAAATTTAATTTATCTTTGACAGTGGTTTGTAGAAAAGTTCTAGTTGTTCTTTTAAGTCGTGTAGCAAATCTTGTTCCAAGAACAAGTTCAACTGGATCTATCTTCCTCCATTTCTCAGAAAAATAGACCATTCTCTTGCTCTCACTGTTTAATGTAACAAAAGGATTAATCACCTTCTCAAAACACTCATATTTTTTAGAGCTTCTTGAGTGTGACTATGTATGTCTCTGAGCACTTCTTGTACGGCGCTTACAACATAGTTAATAGTTACCTCTGTAACCCCAGCAACTTTAAGTTTTGCGAGCATTGTTGCACAACTGTTTACTATGTTTCTTTCTTGCAGAACAGTGTCACATGGCAAACTCTGAGTGGGCAAAACATCTGTATCCCCTAATGAAATGGAATTGTTGGTTGTGGAACATTCACCATCATCAAAACATAAATTGTCATTTGCACAACACTTGATTAGATGCTTTCGTAATCCAGAAAAACTTTGATAAACGTGAGAAAAAACCTCTATGAGCACATTTTAACTTGAGACCCTTTCCTGAGCAAAGACTTTAAAGTTTTTTAACTTTTTTAACACTTTAACATTTAAAGTGTCTAATATGTGCATTGGCATTGGCATGCCACCTTTTACACATAAAGCATATAATCTTGCTCACTGTAGCATTCTGGCCCTCAGCTCAGCCACTCTTGGATTTACTTCTGTGGTTACAGCATCTATGTCAAACACAGTTGTTTGCAGGAAAGTGTACAGGTTTGTCAACTCCTGACAGTATTTAGTGCCAAAAACGTAGTGAGCTTTAAAAAGCTCATCAACAGCAGCCAGGGAATTTGAGGCTTTACAGGGCAAAGCGTGTTGGTCAATGACTATGAAGTTAGACTGGATCCTACTTTTCTTTGGCCCAACTGCTAGCAGATATGGTTCGAGACTTCGTACAATGACATCCAGGTGTCCCTGAATGCTGGTACCAGTCTGAGAGAGACAAAGAGAAACGTCAATCGTCTAACAGCAACGTAACCTAACGTAGTTAGCAGCCTGGATATGGACAGGTTTATCACATTACAACCTTGATTCAAATACATATGGGACTCAGGCATGATGAGAACAACAAACAAAAGTATCTTTACTTCTAAGGACGTGTGTTTAATCTGCTTTAATGGTTCCCCTTGATGAATTTCATGCATGCTTGTCTGGCTGAAATCTTTCCCGGTCGCTTGCGGCCTTGACTGGAGGGCGGCAAAACCAGCATCAGTGAACCAGCAGGAGAAGGGAAGACATGTCACTGTCCCAACCTGGCGGCACAGACAACAAAATAAAATAGGCATTTTTAGGTTTCAGTTTGATAAGTTTGAAGACCTCTTCCTACTTACTTTAACCTACCAATTATGGATGAATAACCAGTATAATGCATTAAACATCTGCAGTACCCTTAATTTCTCAGTAATTAATCAATTCCATTGAAATAACTATGTGCCAATATAGTTACCTTCTTCAACTTCAGTGGCAACGGCATTCTGGATGAGATATTTTACCTCCTCAGTCTGTGTGAGGTCACGGCTCTGTGCGATGACCTTTGGTTTTATGTTGGTAGACCACTTCTCCAATAGCTTTGCAGAGGTTGAACCTCCAAAAAGAAGTCTAAAATCTTGATCGATCTACACAAAATCACAAAGTATAGAGGATGTATTTTACCCAACACATATTAACCTCAACACAAAATCACCTTCAGATTTCACATTATTATGTAAAAAAAATAAGGGTCCATGAACCGTGGGAAATGGCTAGCATATCATCATATCTTGGTCCACCTAGAATGATTGCAGATAATATGAGTGTTACATGTGCACAAAGTATGCACAAAACTACAGGCCAGGATGACCATACACGATCATAAGTATGTACAGAGTGATAAACATTTAAGGATATTACAACAATTTGCATTTTGGAAAAATTTAACAAGAAAACAGGTCAAATTCTAATAAATAAAACACAACACCATACTGTGTGTTCATTTGAGCCCAAAATTATACAGGGGTCAAGCTAATACAAGCAGAGACCAACATCAAAAACTGCACCTGTTTGTGATTGCCGTGAGCGCTTAGGTCGTCCCTCCGATGCTTCCTTCTGAAGTGTTTTTATTCTCCAGGCCAGGTATCCACTTCCATCTTCTGCATTGTAATAATGCTCCTATGGACGTATCACAGACACAGATAAGTTATATATTGCTGGACTAATGTTATGCATGCAACACTCATGGAACATGCAACACTCGTCTGAATCAAGACACTTGAGATAACAGCCACATACATAACCCAGTTTGCTCATGGGATCTGCCAGGTATGGGAAAAGGGAGATGATCCCTTCGGCATAGTCTTATTTTATCCGTCGAGGAGGGCTTGTTCCACACACACACACACACACACACACACACACACACACACACACACACACACACACACACACACACACACACACACACACACACACACACACACACACACACACACACACACGCATCACTTCTTTTAGGGCTTCGGCCTCCTAATTGATCATTGTAGTAGAATTGAATGCCCTCTTTCATATATATGATACCACCACCACTGGGACGTGGCAACAAATTCTCCAAATCCATATGGGGAGGGGCGGGGGGGGATGCTTGTGGACAGTAGGGGTGTACACTAGACATAATAGGAAGCAAACTCAGAAGGAGGACTGACCTCTCACACATATTTAATTAATTGTTTCAAATAACCCTGCCTCGTTAAATCAATGAGCTTGGTGTTTTGCTTTAAAAAATAGGTGATAGGCGAAGTCTAAACTGCAGAAAATAAAAACATCCAACGTGCCTTTTAAGGATACCTTGGAATATCCGTCTATCTTTTAACCATCAGACCCTAGTGTACGACAAAAACAACACAATTGACGGCAGCTCCTTTGCCCCGTGGTTTTTAGAGCCATGTAAGGATTAGAGGGGGCGGTCGATAGCAACCACCATAGCAACCATGACAGTCAAGTGACGTGAACGCAGCCCCATTGGAAAAAAATAGAATACATACCCTACACACTCAGGAGATTAATTATATTTAAATTATTATGACCATGGAGCCTTTATTTGTATGGGTTTACATTTCGTTCTGTGTAGCATGGATATATCGGAGAAACACTCCCATTCAGAATGCATTGGTTTACATTTCGATATTTGGAGCAGTGTTATTTTTATTCATTTATTTTAGTTCATTTATTTTATTCAGTTTTTGAGGAGGTGCTTCAAGAATCCAAAATTGTCTGCAATCATCCAAAATTCAATGGAAAAACCCGTTGGTTTGTTGTTAAGGGAACCCAGGGCGACGCTCACTTCTGGGTTGGCCAACATACGTCATCCCTCCGCCACTCTGTACTGTAAAAAAACATGTTCAAGTTGAATGATAATGCATGAATTTATTCTTTATTCTTCCATAGTAACACAGTAAATAAATGGCAAAAAATAGGCTGAGAACGAATTCGTATTTGCGATATGTTCAATAAAACGTAATCACGGACAAAATAAGTTTTTCAGACAATCGTAATTGAGAATGCCGAATAGTTCTCTGGGAACATAATTTTAATGAGATAGGGTTGCTCTGTCAGTTGTCAAAAAAGAGGACGGACGTGGTCTCTATAGCAACGACCTCAGCTACCCAACACTGATCAAAAAAATGATTGTTTCTCTCAATCAAAGCACAAAACAGGACAAGTGATGTCCATAGCCTTAACCCATACATGTTGTGTAATTAACAAGGACACGTTGGTTTAGTTGTGTTGAGTAATGTCACAGATTTCACTGTAAAATCGCCGTTAATGTGCAGCCATCGGGTCTTCCGTTAGCCAATGGCAGGAGCGGACTGGGGGAAAAAAGTGGCCCGGGAGTTTCTGTCAGACCGGCCCACTCAATACACGGCGCGCGGCCCACTAAGTACACGCCGCGTTGCCCACTCAATGGATCGCGCGTATCGAACAGTCAGTGGCCTTCTGGGAAAAATACCCATACACTTAACATTATTTTGGATGATTACAAAGAAATTACATCATATATGTATGTTTGTTTTTTAATAACATTTGGATCCACCAATTTGCCTGGATGGACACATGGAATAAAATGATTATTGGCTATTGTAACACTCCAAGGTAGGTATAGTTTGCTAGATGAATATGCTTAACTCTTGGCTAGTATCAGATGGTTATACAAGTATAACTACAAAGCCTTAAGGAATGAATGTCAGCAGAGAAAGACCACACAATAAACAATATATTAGAAATGAACAGAACAGAACATACGATGGGGTGTGAACATCAGTGGTATCAGTCGTGTTGCATGCTGGGTGTGTGATTGTTTGTGTGTGTAGGGGTGCTGAAGGTGCATAACAAAACAGTAAGTTACATAACGACGTTCCCGAAATCCAGCCGTGGTGCAGAGTTATAGCCACTCCGAGCCAGTCGCACATTGAGCTTCCCCCAAATGCGCTGTTTTGGTGGCTGTAGCTATAATGCCAATGAGAAGGAGCGAGGCGGGTCAAGGAGGAGGGTGGGGGTGTGGCCCTGAGCAGCTTGCAGCCACGGTACCATTCGCTCTGTTTACAGTGGATGTATCGCAATGGCGAGGCTCACACAGCCTTTAGCCGTGTTCTGTAAATATTCTAGAACACACGGGAGTCCTGGAGCTCTATATCAAAATATTATCATATAGCCTACATAGATATCTATATCATATAATATTATAACGGCCAAAAGATGTGTGAGCCGATATTATGAATCTCAAACGACCGCGTTGGGTTCTCCGACGTTCCTGGTTCTTCAACGTCCTCATCAATGTGAAGTAGACTGAACCACGACAAGGAGGAGAAAGGGATCGTTGCCGGGCAGCGCTTAGGCACCTCCGCCTCCGGCGGTGGTCCCTCAGCGGGTCTCAAGCTGGAGACATTCGCCGCAAACAATCCCTTTCTCCTCATGGGTTGAGCGCATGCGTAGAACTGGGTGCCGCGTTGCGTGTATGTATGCAAATCCAAATTCTCTACCTCAATCCGCACAGCTGAGAACACTTCGGCTGTGTAAGAACCAATTTAGAGGTGTTTATTAATAAGGTGGAGATCTTTTCTTACTTTGGACTTCCGAAGTCTGTAAAACACATATTAGAAGACACTTAAAAAAAAATCGAAAAATAGTCACCATGAGTGTGAAGACCGATTGCGAGTAGCAGTATAAAAGTCAGTCAGTGCGATTGTGATTAGATAGGTATAGCTCTTGGAGAAAATTACGCTTGTGCCGCTGTAATAACCATTGTAGGGCTGATGCGCTGATGCGATGATGGGCGTGGGCCGGTACATAATAGTATTTTGGGCCATCGGCCCACCGGGGATGTCCCCGGTATTCCCGATGGCCAGTCCGCCCCTGGCCAATGGGATGAATGCTCATAGCTTCATATAATGCAGTGGAGGGATTACATTGAAATGAGTGGAAAACCCCCTGCGTCGAAAAAAGATGTACAAGGTCCTCCATTAGCAAATGAGATGAATGCTCATAGCGTCTCTATGTGCAGCCATCTGGTCCCCCATTAGCCAATGGGATGAATGCTCATAGCTTCATATATTGCCGTGGAGGGAGGCCTACATTGTAACGAGTTGAAAACCCCATGCGTCGAAAAAAGAAGCACAGGGGTACCCTTTTGCGGCAGAAGCTGAAGCCGAAGTCACTGACCGTTCGTCAAAGATTGACGCGCTCTGAGTGAGAATGTGTTGGTGTTGGTGTGCAGGAGTTCACAGATGTATGGAGGGGCGAGGTTGTGGAGGGCCTTGAAGGTGAGGAGCAGAATCTTGAAATGGATGCAGGTTTTGACCGGGAGCCAGTGAAGCTGCTGAAGGACAAGAGTGATGTGATTAATGGAGGGGGTTCTGGTGATGATGCAAGCGGTCGAGTTCTGGACCAGTTGAAGCTTACGGATGGACTTGAGGGGGATACCAAAGAGGAGGGAGTTACAGTAATCGATGCGGGAAGTGACCAGGGTGTGAACAAGGATGGCTGTGCTATGGGGTGTGAGGGATGGGCAGAGGCGGTTGATGTTGCGTAGATGGTAATAGGCAGACCTGGTGATGTTATTGATGTGTGCTTGGAATGATATTGTGCTGTCGAGGATGACACCCAGACTCTTAACCTGAGGGGAGGGGGAAACTGAGGTGTTATTGATAGTGATGGAAAAGCTGTCAGGTTTTGTCTAGGTTGATTTGGTGCCAATGAGGAGAACTTCTGTTTTATTGCTGTTGAGTTTGAGAAAGTTGCAGGTGAACCAGTTTTTTAGTTCATAGATGCAATCAGTAAGGGAAGTGGGCGGGGGAGTGGACGAGGGCTTGGTAGAGAGGTAGAGCTGGGTGTCATCAGCATAACAGTGGAAATTAATGTCAAATTTGCGGAAGATATTGCAGAGGAGAAGGAGGCAAATGATGAAGAGTAGGGGCCCCAGGACAGAACCCTGGGGAACGCCTGAGGTGACGGGGGAGGGGAAGGATTTAAAAGACTGTAGTTGGACAAATTGAGTACGGCCAGAAAGATAAGATTTGAACCAGTCAAACGGAATGTCGGTGATGCCAATAGAGGATAGTCTGTTGAGGAGCGTGGTGCGACAGATAGTATCAAAGGCTGCACTCAGGTCCAGGAGGATGAGGATGGTGAGTAGTCCAGAATCAGCTGCCATAAGCAGGTCGTTGGTGATTTTGATGAGTGCTGTTTCAGTGCTATGGAGTAGGCGGAATCCGGACTTGAACTGTTCGTAAAGGTATATAGGATATAGGATGAAATTTGTTGAAGTTGGAGGTTTTAATGGTATCTCATCACTTACTGCGTTACTTGATTCCATATATATATTCCATGTATATATTCATATTCCATTCCATGTAGAGGATGCCATCCTCTACATGCTACACCGAGTCCACTCCCATCTGGATAAGGGAAGCGGCACAGTGAGGATTCTCTTCTTGGACTTCTCCAGTGCCATTAACCCATTTAGGCCTAAAGCGCCTGGAAAAAATGCCTGTAAAACCTATAGGCGATTTCAGAAAAGCCCCCAAAACCTGAAGTTTTTCTAGAAATTCAGCAATTGTGTCAACGCCTACTAAATTACTGATTTCTCAGCCCCTGTAACAGATAGGAACACAATTCAAAAAGTATTTGAGAGCTGACACCTGTGGCTTACATGGGAAATTTGAGTTTTTATTTACAAATATTTACAATATTTACATACAGGTAGAAAAGTAAATAAAAAAGTAAAAAAATATGTAAAAGTGCAGGAACAGCACAAAACAGTAAAAAAAATAAAGTATAATAAAGTGAAATAAGTATATAAGAAAGTAATAAAGTATATAATAACAAACATGGGAAGGGGAACAGACTGGGACTAAAACTGTAAACAGTCTGCGTTTTAAATTACATGCACTTGTATGTGATGACTACTGAATAAAAGTATTATGCATAATACAAATACAATTGCATTCCATCCTAAGAAGTAGCGTAATTAAAAGATACAGGCTATAATTTGGGAATGTATAGTAGCCTAGGCATTATTGTTCTGGAGATCGCAGTTAGGTGTGAAATTCCAAAGAAGCTCTATTCTTTGGAAGAGATGTATTGCTAGTCTGGAGATCGCACTTAGGTGTGACATTCCAGAGAAGCTTATCTGGTTTTACGGGTGCTTTACGCATCTCCGGGACAGTAATACATCTCTTACATATAAACTGTCGTAATTTCTTATTAAAGCATCATCACAATCAATAAGTATTACTATTGATAAGTATAAGTGACATTCCAGAGAAGCTTATCTGGTTTTACGGGTGCTTTACGCATCTCCGGGACAGTAATACATCTCTTACATATAAACTGTCGTAATTTCTTATTACAGCATCATCACAATCAATAAGTATTACTATTGATAAGTATAAGTGACATTCCAGAGAAGCTTATCTGGTCTTACGCACCCGGGTGCTTTGCGCATCTCCGGGACAGTAATACATCTCTTACATATAAACTGTCGTAATTTCTTATTACAGCATCATCACAATCAATAAGTATTACTATTGTCCTTGCCTCCAGATGGCCGCAAATCTGTCCCGGGACATATTTCTGGCGAATTGCGTCCGAAAGAGATTCTTACTCTGTCGCCAGTAATCTCTTCGCACCGGCAACACAAGCAGCCCCATTCCCATAGCCCCATTCCATACTTCTTCTTCCTCGTCGTCATTCACGAACATGTGCCTTAACCATAATTCCCGGTCAATCGGTTCGTATTCGTCATCAAAGAACTCGGCCTCATCAACATCTTCGAAGCCGAGAAACTCCTCGAAATCGCTACCGTCAGAAAAGTCTTCAGTCTCAAATTCCGCCATACTTGCTTGAAGAAATTTCTGAACTAAACTCACGAGGAACAAGTTGACACCTATATGTGTCTATTATGATGCATTTCAGTGGCCCAGAGGCCGACACTTTGGGCAAAAACCCCCCTTATACAGAAAAACGACGCAAACGCTTTCCCGTCCTTAAAGGTAGAATGACGCAACAGCGCCCCCGGCTTTAAAGGTAGAACAGCGGCAATGCTTTCCCGGCTTAAATGGGTTAACACCATCCAGCCCCCTATGCTTCACGACAAACTGAACAGGATGGGAGTGGAACCCTATTTGGTGGACTGGATTGATGATTACCTCACTGACACTGCCACAGTACGTCAGGCTGAAGGACATCACGTCTGACACTGTGGTCAGCAGTACTGGAGCCCCCCAGGGTACAGTGCTGGCCCCTGTTCTCTTCACCCTGTACACCTCAGACTTTTGCTACAACTCTGAGCTATGTCATCTACAGAAGTACGCTGATGACACAGCCATTGTTGGGTGTATTAGGGGTGACAGAGAGGAGGAGTATCGGAGTCTGGTGGGGGACTTTGCTCTCTGGTGCCACACTAACCGGCTACAGCTCAACACCTCTAAGACAAAGGAGCTGGTCATTGACTTCGGAAGATCCAGACCAAGTCCGAGACCAGTCCTGCTAGACGGAGCTGAGGTGGAGGCTGTGAATTCCTACAAATACCTCGGGGTCTGGCTGGATAATAAACTGGACTGGAAAACACACACCAGCTACCTGTATGGGAAGACACAAAGCAGGTTGTACTTCCTGAGGAGATTGCGGTCATTCAACATCTGCAGCAAATTGCTGTGGATGTTTTACCAGTCCGTGGTTGCCAGCGTCCTCTTCTACACTGTGGTGTGCTGGGGAGGCAGCATAAACAAGAGGGACACCTCCAGACTGGATAAACTGATCAGGCGGGCTGGCTCTGTGGTCGGAATGAAGCTGGACCCACTGGTGACGGTGGCAGAGAGGAGGACACTGGACGAACTGCTGGACATTATTGACAATGCCAGCCACCCCTTGCACACCGTCATCAGCAACCAGAGGAGCCTGTTCAGTGGAAGGCTGCTCCTTCCCAAAGTTAGGACCAACAGACTAAAGAACTCCTTTGTCCCTCACGCCATCACACTATACAACTCCTCACTCGGAGGGAAGTAGGAGGAAATAGAATAGAAGTAATAGAATAGTAATAGAATAGAAGTAATAGAGTAAAGAGGACAGATATAACCTATTCCACTGCTTAATTTGAACTGCTAATTTATTTAATTTAACTGTCAGCCACCCCTTGCTCACCGTCATTTCATTTTATTTATCCACTATATTATATGATATTTATCCACAAAGTGTATGTGTGTATGTATGTGTATGTATGTATATATATGTGTATGTATATGTATATATTTATATATATGTATGTGTGTATGTGTATATGTGTGTGCATGTGTATATGTATATATTTATTTATGTTTACATTTATTTATATTTATTTATATTTATATTAATCCTCTATACAGTTCTCTACATTTATCTTATTTTATTTTACTTGAATCCTGTTTTACTTCTATTATTATCTCTACTTTCTATATTAGCTAAGAGTTTATTGTTTACTGTTTACTGTTTTTGTTTACTTTTTATAGTTAGTTAGTTAGTTAAGAGTTTATTGTTTATCTTATATTATTATTATTATTATAATTATTGTTTACTGTTTACTTTTTGTTTTACTTTTTATAGTTATCTAAGAGTGTATTGTTTATCTTATATTGTATATAATTTAATATTGTGTTGTGTTTCTTCTGTAAACTACTGGACAATCAATTTCCTTGAGGGAGTCATCCCAAAAGGATCAATAAAGCCTAATCTAATCTAATCTAATCAAATCTACTTAAAATGGCAGGAGTGTCCTCCTCCTGCTCCTCGCAGCGTTTTTTGCTGAATTTAAATGAAAACAAGCTGCTTTGTTTTGCGTTTCACATTAGCTAATAGCTAGCTACCATCTGCGTCTGTCTCATTAAGCTTGCTTGAAAAGCTTGCGCGCCAACATCATTCATTTCATTGGATCACTTGCAGCCTGTGGGCAGGCAGTCCACACGTGGGGTAGAAGCTGCTGATTGGCTGAGAAGCTTTTACTCAAAGCTTTCCTAACCCTAACCCTTATTGGATGAACAGCTAAAATGAAAATCACTCACTACTCACTATAGGCCTGGGTCAAAATGGGCGGGCCCGGACCTAAAATGGCTCGGACCAATAGCTCTGGGCTAAGCCCCTGATGTTTCAGAAACCTAGAAACGCCCCTGCCCTAGCCAATAATATGGAAGCCATTTGGGCTATTAGGGTTGCTCCGGGAAAGCGCTATACTCGATGGTCAATGAAAAAAAGTTTCTGGAGGGCTTATTTTATGGGTTTTCATGCCGAAAAAGACCATGGGTTAAATTTTTGCCGGAAGTACACTTTAGGTTGTTTGGCTCAATGTCTGCCTCAACTCCACAAGGATAGAAACAGAGGAAATTGAACAACCCCTTTTGAAACTAAATGTGTTCCCACTTAGTAAAGCTTTGTTTTGGCCATGTCAGTATCCACACGTTACACATTTTTTATTTTGACAGCATGAGATCCGGAAGGGGTGGAAACATGACAATAGAAGGCAATTTTACACTGCCAAGCCGGTACGGTCCCGGTTTTGCACACCCTGCAATTTCATGCCTTTAAAAACCGAGGGGTAAAATCCCGTCGTCACAGAGCTGGCTTTCTTGGTTCACTGGAGAAGGCGAGGCTGTGCATGGAGAGTAGACCTCTATAGAATAATTTGCACAATACAAATGTTTTTCTTTTTTTTTATGATTCAAGACACTCGCATGCAAGAATGAGTGTACAGAGTTCAGGCTACAAATGCGATTAACTATTTATAAGGGCAAAAACACCAAAATATTATTTATTTTGCTGACCACTTGTTTTTCTATCCAGACAAAAGCATTGTAAGGAAAGTTCCTCTGCGTCTTTCTCGTAGATCGCATCATCTTTCTCTTTGTTAAATGTGACTGCATCACCTTCTCTCAAATGATCAGCAGCTCGCGGATTTCACCGTCTCTACTGTTAGAACAACTCATGTTGATATTGCTGCTTTGCCTCTGTTGTAGAGACAACGCAGCAACACCTACCCAACTCCCGCCCCTGGAACCGCAGAGCCGTCTAATCACAAGGGTCTGAGAGGGTAAATTGGGGTGCAAACTCAGGCCGGTATATTACCTCGGTCAATGTAAACGTGTGGACCATGCCGGGAAAAAAAAGGCGTGCATCAGACTGGTATATTTGGCAGTGTGAAAACTTTTAAAGACAAAAGATACCGTAGAAACGAGGAAACCATAGCAAGCAGGTCTCTCAATAAATCACTTTTCCAGTCAGTTAATTTCATTCCTATCCATATATATATATATACACATCAGTCGGCTAGTATTCCATTGAAATAAATCATAAATGAACAGTACATTAAATAAATAATATACTTAAAGCAATTAGAAGCATACATTTAGGCTAGGTTTAACATCAATGCTTTCTGAAAACATGTAAACTATAAAAACACCTTTCCCAAAACCTGCCATTATGATGTTAATTAAAAACGGTACAGCATAATGATTTCAATAATGGCTCTTACACTTTCTCAACAAACGATAAAGGAACACTGACCATACTTAGCTCACAGAATTTAGTCAAGCTATCAAGTGTCTGTGAATTGCACAAAACTATAATTCTAAACATTCCATTGTTGATTTTGATGAGATTCAATCAAGACAAAACTCTGAAAATGTTTAAAGTAAATTAAAGGTTATTTTGACAAGTCAATCTTGATGTGTGTGGCGTTGAAGCACGAGTTAATGCCCTTATTAAATTCAACTGTGCTTTCACCTCACTTGTGTGAGTTGTCCTAATTGCGCCATTATTAGGCAAAATAATGAAATAGATATTGTAAAGGAAACTTTGTTTTGAAACTAAAATAATTATCTCTTCCGTCAATTCAAAGGATAGGATAAGACACATTTAAATTCACTTTAAGAACCCTTTTACTAACCCTTCAAGGAACGTGATGGCCCTCAAGACATCAGATCTCCTCATTATTGTGGTAGCATGTAACATTTTAACTAGTTTGTAGCTTCAAATGATCTGGAAATATTGTCGCCGTAAAGCATTATGGGTTGCAAAAATCTCCTTTCCTTTCGTAAAGGTTGCTCAGGAGTAACCTATGCTTAAGATGGGTTAACGGTTGCATCGTGGCACATTTCCTAAGCATTTTTATAATTTGAACAACCTTTCCTCCAAGTATTTCCAAGTATTTTTCATTTCGTTAAGGAAAGGAAATTTCTGAAGAAAAAAACAGAACCGTAGAGGCCCTGGGTGTCGGGTGTTCAATACAATATGGATGTGAAAGGGTTTTTTCACAGAGATCGCGGGTGGAGCCCTGTGTTCAGTTTGTAATGAATGTATCGCTGTATGTAAGGATTTTAACTTCATTCGTCACTTTCAGACTTAACGGGGGAAAATAAAAAACCCTATCGGAAGAGGAAGACCGCAAGACATCTAACCATTCAGCAGCGTGGCCCTCTTGCTCCTTAAACCCATCAGCCATTTCAGAGACATGGTCCTTACCGAACTGTTGGGATGGGAATTGATAAGAATTTCACGATTCCGATTCCGATTCTGCTTATCGATCCGATTAAAAAATAAGTACAAATGTGTATGTTTGTATTAAATCTCTTTAATATCTGATCAGAAGTGCGTCTAGTATTGGGAAATTGTACATTTTCAAATCAATTGGTCTAGACAAAACAAAATATGTTTGGCTTTTCAAGCCCAAATGCCATCATTATGTGCCATAAAACTATGGCGCACAGAGCTGTTGGCCTTGATATTATATATACAATTATATTATATTATATACTATTATATATAGAGCTCCGGGAGTCACAAACTGCGACTCCATGCTGCAGTTCACCCCGGACTGCACTGCACTGAGTTTGATGGTTGAACGCTGATTGGCTGTTACATTACACATGTCACTCAGTTGTCACGCTGTTGAACGCTGATTGGCTGTCATCACGCGAAATTCGCGTAGAAATCTCCATATAGGAACAGGAAACAGGACGTAACCCTTTCGGCTTCTGCTTTCCAGCCTGAGCTCTGTGTCGTCTCTCTCCCCAAAAGATCTGCCATTAAATTGTTGAATCTCCTCTTCTCTAAAACCAGTCTGCTCTAAAGCAACTCTACCATAAAAGTACTCCAATGTACTGTAAGACTACTCTAAATTACCTTAATCAACCCTACTCCTTCAGCTCTTACTCTCTTCTCTGCTCCTCTAACTCTTGTGTCCTGCGGTCCGCAGGGTATGGGGGTCCTGTGCTCCACTATCATCGAGTGTTGGGACCACGACCCAGAGGCCCGGCTCACAGCCCACTGTGTGGTGGAGCGCTTCAAATTCCTGGATGAGGAGGGGAGAGGAGGAGAGGAGGAGCAGATACCAGAGGAGAGGAGGAGAGAGGAGAGGAGACCGACTCTGCTCTCTGCTCCTCTCCGTCTATTCCCAAAGGAGCCTGCACGGTTCCTCTTTCCGCACCCTGAACCTGTGCCCTGTACCTCGACCCGAGACCCTCCCTGACCCCATCCCCAACTAATGGGACCACAGATCCCATGAACCTCTGGGGGAACAAGACAGACATCGTGTCAACTAGGTCATTAATCTGACGAAAGAGCAAAAGACAAAACAACTATAAATACTTGTACAACAATCTTCCCTATAAACATAGTTTATATACTTGTCCAACAGTAGAACATGACTGAGATGTAAGGAGTACATGACTGAGTTTTTCCTGTTTATGAATCCATGAATCAATGTAAATGTTTATGCGTCCATCATTTACCTAAATGTTTCTGAATCCATAACTAGTCCAAATGTTTGTCAATGATATCCAGCCGTGTTGGACTGTCCACACACTTGAATGGATCATCGGGGTGACCATAAGTCCTATTTTAGTAAGTGGAAGGAGCTGGTCTCCGCCACGCAGCCATCGCCTGTGTGTACTGCTTTTTTTTGTCCTTTAACACAAACAATATGATGGATCAATCTCAATCAATCTAATCTTTAGCATGGATTCTGAAAGCCACAAGAGGTCAACATTGTTTGGTTGTTGTTATTTTAGTCAAAAACTAAAACAAGACAACTCCATCAGAACCATATAGTCATTGTACAGTTTTAGTTTCTCATACGAAAGAGCCATAGAGACTATATTGTGTACATGTAGTGCACGAGTAGCTGCTCTACGATTAATGATGTATTTTATACGAAATAAAAGTTTTTAATTCTGGATTTAGTTTATATAAGAGGAGGGAAGACGCCCCAAACTGCCTTTTTAACCATTGCCGTGTTCCAATATCCATACTATCCATACTTACTAGCCTAAGTTTGAGGACGTAGGGCGTTCTGATTCAGATCGGGCGAAAATAAGTGTAATGAAAGGACCCGGATGGTGTACTAAAAACGTTCAAATCCCGAAGTGTGTGGTCGATGTACACTTTTCGTACTCAACGGCAGCCATCTTAGCTACGTAGTGGAAGAGGGTGGAGCCAGGCTGAGCCAAAGTCGGCGCATTTTCCACATAGCCTACATTCCTACATTAATAGAGTCATTTTTTAGTTTTTATAGCTTTTTATAGCTGCTAGGCTTAAAGTGTTCACCGTTCAAATCGGGATGTTTATTGCGGGGGAGGAAGCGCAGCAGCAGTCGTGATCTTAATTTCCGGTTAGTGCACCACGTAGTATTCGATTTGGAACAACACTGACATCTGAAAAGTAGTGCACTCTTTACGCCTAGCAGCATTTAAAATCTATAAAAGCTTTAAAAACTACAAAATGACTCCATTAATGCAGGCTACGTGGAAAATGCACCAACGTTGGCTCAGCCTGCCTCCGCCCTCTTCCGCTACGTAGCTAAGATGGCTGGTGTTGAGTACGGAAACTGTACATTGATCCACACTCAGCGGTTTGCCTGTTTTGAGTACAACATCCGGGTTCTATCAGTACACTTCTTTTCGCCCCGATCCTAATTGGAACGCCATACGTACTCAAACTAAGTATAGTAAGTATGGATAGTATGGATATTGGAACACAGCACATGTCTATCTAACCTAATTAACAGTGCCAAATAATGAAATACAATAGTCCTCATCCTCATCGTCAAACCGCTTATCCGGGATTGGGTCGCGGGAGCAGCAGCTCAAGCAGGGGGCCCCAGACTTCCCTTTCCCGTGCCACATTGACCAGCTCTGACGGGGGGGACCCGAGGCATTCCCAGGCCAGTGTTGAGATATAAGCCATTCCTCAATTTGCGTTCTTTTCTGTACTTGTGCACTTGCGTTCTTGTGAAACGTCATCAGTCGTAGCCCAAGTACTGTTCCAATTCAAAATATGAATCAAGTCAAATGCTATCGTAAAACCCAGAAGTGTTCTTGATGTGTTCTTAAACAGGCCATTTCATCGAGGATGCATCGGAGGTGACTTGTGTGGACTTGGGACCGTCAAATATCCCAGGATGCATTTCACAGCATTGCGTACTATGGCGGAGCCTACTGAAACCTTGGAGAAGACCCACAGCTGTAAGCATAATTACTATTTTCTAGTGCTGTCAGTTTAACGCGTTATCAACGGCGTTAACACAAACCAATTTTAACAGCGTTAATTTTTTTATCGCACGATTAACGCTCTTTTGGCTTGGCAAACGTTGTCGGTTTTCACCTGCTGTCTAGCAATACGTGACGTTAGCAAAACTACAACACCATACTGGATCTAGCTACACCGGAAACAAAACAACAAGGACGCGGCACAAACTTGTTGGGGCAAGCAACTCCTTAAAAGTGTGTGTGTGTGTTCTATGTCGTATAGCGCTATTGGGTTTTCCCTAGGCGCGAGCCGTAGCACTGAAAAATTTGTAATCCCCTCAATTACGTCCGCAGTCCGCACATATAACCGTGCGCCGGCGGATGTTCTGCTCCCATTTTTTTCAGGATGATTCTGTAGCATACTGAAGTAGATAAATAGATATTATGGACTCAAAGACGATCCGCGTCTGCAAGACATGTAACACGGGTTACATCTTGCCGTATGACGGCCATGAGGTGTGCGAGGGCTGCCTTGGGCATGAACATGCCGTCTTGGCGCTTTGTCGCTCTGCCTGTGTCGGCATTGTGTGGCGCTGCCGGTGGACGACAGACAGTGCAGAGCCGACACTGCCGCTGTCATTGCTGAATGGGCCGACGACTTTTCTGTCCTGCTCGACAATGCCCTCTCTCTCCTTGTGAGCTCGGAGTCGGACGACTCCGACCGCGACGAGGAGGGGGCGTCTCCCCCGGCTTCCCCTCTCCGAATGGAGAGGGGAAGCCGCATTGCCCGTCTCTGCAGCCACCTCACTTCCAGTGGTTGGAACTTTGGTGGCAAAGCTACCGGGCATTATCGCCAGGGCAGCCGCAAACCTGGCGTTGCGGTGCCCTTGCCTCAGGCCTCCAAACGCCCGGACCAGCTTCATGGCTTCTGGGTGCTCGAGGCCGCGACATGCCCCAACCGTCTCGACCCGATCTGGCCGATGTTTCCCGCCATCAGACCGTACTTCAGTGGGGCTGCGGCGGAGCCCGGGAAGCTCGGGGCCCCGGTGAAAACATTTATCCAGGACACGAAGACGGAGGGTCTGACAGACCGGGGTTACAGGGCGGTACTGCCGCTGGATCCCGCTCTGTGTGCTGTCTTTGGAGTGAAGCCGGGGCTCAGCGACCGCTGCCCCACTCCCAAAGACCAGCTGACGGCCAAGCTTACAGACGCATCGGTGTGTGATGCAGCAAGAGGCTGTTATGAATAACATCGCCCTGCTGGCACATAACATCTCCACCATGGCGGCTGACCCTCGTCGTCTGGCCGAACAGGCAGTCGACGTGGCAAAAACCGCCAGTGTCATCCTCTGCCTCTGCTCCACCGGCGCGGTGGCAGCGGCCCGGACGGCGGCATGGCAGCACCTCATACAGAGGAACCTGTGGCTGCAGCAGTCCCTGAGCCGATGAGGCGACAGTTACTGGAGTGCTCCATCAGCCTGAACAGGCTGTTCGGGCTCATCTATGGTGGATGAAATGCAGGATGCTTCCGAGGAGGCAGAGAAATTCCGGAGACACGTCTCCCGCCCTCCACCTCCACCCGGGCAGCAGCGCTCCGCTTCAGGCTCCCGTCGCCGCCATAGGCCCCCGACAGCCACTGTCACGGCGCTGCCGGCAGCTCCTCCTCCTGGCCCCCAGGCTTACCAGCCCCGCCCGCCTCCATCGCAGGCTGCGGCGAGCGGCCACCGAAGGCCCCGTGCAGCGGGCTCATGGGGTTATGTCCCTCCCCACAAGCGCCGGCGAAGGCAATTACGGGGCGAGGGAGAAGCGTGTGACAGCGAGAAACACCTCTTTACTAAAGACGGCTGTTTTCTCCCCACACCCCAGTTAACGCCGGAGCCTATTGGCTCGGCCATAACTATTTCACACGCATCTCCCGCTACATATAGGCATGCCGTCAATAAAACTTGTATTATTGATCGAGCCAGCCCTTTCTTTACTTTTAAAAAGGCAACCTCGCCGGGCTTACCAGCCCCACGCGCCTCCATCGCAGGCTGCGGCGAGCGGCCAGCAAAGGCCTCGGGCAGCGGGTGCATGGGCCGATGTCCCGCCCCACAAGCGCCGGCAAAGGCACTAATGGGGGAGGGAGAAGCGTGTGACAGAGAGAAACACATCTTTACTAAAGACGGCTGTTTTCTCCCCACACCCCAGTTAACGCCGGAGCCTATCGGCTCGGCCATAACTGTTTCACACGCATCTTAAACCACATCCAGGCAGGCCGTCAATAAACCTTGTATTATTGATCGAGCCAGCCCTACATTACTTTCCCCTCACCACATCATGCCTGGCATGACATGTGGCGAGACGGCCGCTAAAGCGAGCTCTCTGTCTGCGAATGACACGCAGCTCGTTCACAGTGTCAGCAGTCTGCTGCCCAGTCACAGTGTTATTCCTCCTCGCGTCCCAACGCTCAGGAGAGAGGAAGCTACACTCCTGTCACAAGCTGAGCAGGCAGGGCATGCCTCTGCTAATGACACACACACCCGGCCCTTTCGGGAAGAGCTCCCCATGGGCTACGAGAAGGACTCCTCCCCTCGCAGCGGCGGCAGGGGCTCAAGCGTGGCTTGTTTCCATGACAGCCGCATCAAAACAAGAGGCGGCACAGCCGCTTTCAGAGCATTACTCAGAATGGCTGAACGTGTGTACCCTGGCCAAATTGATGGACAGGCTAATCAGCAAGGGTCATACCCTATAGTTCACCTCCGTCCCGCCATGATTCAACGGGATTGTGGAAACAATGCTGTCATCCAAGGATCAACAGATGTCACTTTTGGTGGAGCTCCAGCAGCTTCTAGCGAAAAAAGTGATTTCCACAGTCCCGAAGGGAGAGGAAACGCAGGGATTCTATTCCCGTTATCTCCTGGTACCCAAGAAAACAGGAGGGCTGAGACCGATTCTCGATCTAGCCCTATTCAACAAATGCATCGCGGAGAGGCTGTTTCACATGTTAACAATCAGACGAGGGTTACAGTGTGTAAAACCAGGCGGCTGGTTCACCTCAATAGATTTGAAGGACGCATACTTCCACGTCAAAGTGATCCCCAAACAAAGGAAATTCCTGCGTTTCTCATTCCAAGGGTGACACTACCAGTACAACCGTCTCCCGTTCGGCTATTCTCTAGCCCCAGGAACGTTTTCCAAGTATGTGGAGACGGCTCTCCGGCCGCTGCACGCAACAGGAATGAGAATACTGTTCTACTTGGACGATCTGCTTTTGATGGCTCGCTCCAAGGAGGAAGCAGCTATTCAGACAAAAAAGCTGGTAATTCACCTGCTGAAAAGCTCCCCCCTCCCCTCACAGAGTGTGATGTATTTGGGTGTAGAGCTGGATTCAGCTGTAATGAGAGCATTGCTCTCACGGCAGAGGATGGAGACGCTGTGGTCTCTCCTACGCCGCTGTTCCCCGGGCAGCGTCGTGACAGCCCTCTCTGTCATGAGGCTGCTGTGCATGATGTCAGCCTCTCACACAGTGGTGCCGCTGGGGCTGCTTCACATGAGGCGGCTGAAGAGATGGTTTTCTCGCCTGTGCATCGACCCAGTGCGCCAACGGCGGCTCAACGTGACCATTCCCCTATCAGTGGGCCCCGATTTTACCCAGTGGAGGGATCCCCGAACTCTCACGAGAGGGGTGCCGTTGGGCAGAGCAACGTCACACACGCTTCTCTGTCGGGCTGGGGAGAAACATGCGAGTTTCACTTCGCCCCAATGGTAACGAATCAACACGTAATGATTCGCACGGACAACAAGGCGACAGCAGCATACATAAATCGCCAAGGGGTCGTGTGCTCGGCACAGCTGCTGAGACAGCTGTTATGCTGGGCGCACACACACTTGTTGGGGGGTCCCCAACCAGGAGACTGGACTCTGCACCACTATCTGATCAATCAGATATGGAGCGAGTTTGGGAATGCGGAGGTCGACCTATTCGCTACACAGGGGGATCACACAGTGCGAGCTGTGGTTCTCTCTCAGCACGAAGGACAATCCCTCACTCGGGGTGAATGCGTTCGCTCACAGACCGTGGCCGAACACACTCCTGTACGCTTTCCCACCCCCCCCTCTGATTCCCCAAGTCTTGGACCGAGTTCAAGAGGAGCGGCTGTCTATGATTCTCATAGCACCACAACGCACGAGTGCACCGTGGTTTCCCTGCCTCCAGCGTCTGCTCTCGGGGCCGCCGAGGGAACTCCCTTGGCGGCGAGACACTCTCTCACAGGCAGGGGGAGCAATCATAGATTACCCAGAGATCGGCCAGCGCTTGTGGGCCTGGCCACTGAACGAGAGCGCCTAGAGGCTCTCGGCCTCTCCCAGGAGGTCGTACAGACCATCCAGGGGGCCAGAGCTGACTCCAACCGAGCGTGTTACTCTGCTAAATGGGCGGCTTTCCAGAAATGGTGCACGGAGAGGGGTTGTGATCCCATCACCTGCCCTTTGCCGCGTGTACTCTCTTTCCTCCAGACACTGATGGAAAGAGGGCTGGCTTTTAGCACGGTTAAAACGTACGCGGCTGCTGTTTCATCATGCCACGAAGGCTTCGGGGATAAAACAGTTTTTAGTCACCCCTTAATGAAGCGGTTCCTAAAAGGTGTGAGGAGAGAGACCCGTGACGCGCTCGCTCACTCTACAATGGGATTTAACACTGGTGCTGCGCACACTGGTTAAAGCCCCATTTGAGCCTCTTGACCGGGTGCCCCTCAAGTTTGTGTCAGCCAAGACAGCTTTGCTGCTGGCCCTGACGTCAGCTAAGAGAGTGAGCGACCAGTCTGCACTCTCTGTAGCCCCTTCTTGTCTTAGAATACAAGGAGACGGCAGTTCGGCCATATTACGCCCGAACCCGGCTTTTACACCAAAGAGTATTCAATTCAATTCAATTCAAAGTGTTTATTGTCATATGCACAAATGAGACGTTCTCAGTTGTGCAATGAAATTCTTCTTTTGTTTCCACAGACTGAATGCCAAGATTTTTTACAAGATAGATAGAAGAAATAATACATTTAAGTTAAAATAAATAAATAAATAAATAAAACGGAATGGTGCAAATCCAAGAAAGCCAAAGTGCGTGAGCAAAATGTAAACAGCTGCGGCAGTCCTGAGGTAGAATACTCCTTAACAACAGACTCCTATCTGTTGTTAAGGAGTCTGAGGGCAGTGGGGAAGAAGGAGTTCTTTAGTCTTAATGTTTTGGACTTCATACTTCTATACCTCCGTCCTAAGGGTAGAAGTGTAAACAGTCCATGCTGGGGGTGGGTGGGGTCCTTGAGTATGGAGGCAGCTCTCCTGTGGACTCTGCGGTGGTAGATGCTCTGCAGAGAGGGCAGTGGGGTTCTGATGATCTTCTCTGCAGTCTTTACCACTCTCTGCAGTCGTCTGCGGTCCAAAGCGGAAGTGCTGCCGTACCAGACGGTGATACAGCCGGTCAAGATGCTCTCAACAATGCAGCTGTAGAACTTTCTGAGGATCTCAGGCGACATGCCAAACTTCCTCAGCCTCCTCAGGAAGTACAGCCGCTGTTGGGATTTCTTAACCAGCTGTGTGGTGTTGTGTGTGAGTGTCCAAGTGAGGTCGTCGCTGATGTGGACGCCGAGGTACTTGAAGCTGCTCACCCTCTCTACTTCAAGCTCCCCGATGAACAGTGGCCGATGAGGACTCCTTTTCTTCCTCAAGTCCACTATCATCTCCTTGGTCTTGTCCTTGTTGAGGGTGAGGTTATTGTCCTCACACCATGACACCAGACTGGCCACCTCCCTCCTGTAGGCCGCTTCGTCCCCGCCCGTGATGCGTCCTATCACTGCGGTGTCGTCCGCAAACTTCAGGATGGTACGCAGCCCTGTGGCGTGCCAATGTTTGTGATGATGCTGGCTGAAGTCCTATTTCCAATCCTGACAGATTGGGGCCTGCCAGTCAGAAAGTCACAGATGGTGGGGTGCAGACCTAGTGTATGAGTTTGTGGGGGATGACTGTATTGAAGGCGGAGCTGTAATCCACAAAGAGCGTCCTGATCTAGGAGTCTTTATTTTCCAGATGGGAGAGGGAATAGTGGAGAACAGCAGCGACAGCATCAGAGGTGGACCTGTTGGGCCGGTAGGCATATTGCAGGGGGTCCAGGGTGTCTGGTAGGCTGCTCTGAATGTGGGTCAGCACCACTCTCTCAAAGCACTTCATAATGATTGGAGTGAGTGCTATTGGTCTGTAGTCATTCAGGCAGCTTGGTGGGCTCTTCTTTGGAACAGGGATGATGGTTGTGGTCTTGAAACAGGAGGGAACTGTGCAATGGCTGATGGAAAGGTTGAAGATGGATGTGAGAACATCAGCCAGCTCGTTGGCGCATGCTCTGAGAGCTCACCCAGGGATGTTATCTGGTCCGGCTGCCTTGCGAGGGTTGATGTTCTTCAGGACTCTGTGTACCTGTCCTGATGAGACGGTTGGTGGGGGGGAGAGGGAGAGGGTGCTCCTGGTGTGTGAGGGCCTCCTCTCTGTGGTGGGGCTGGAGGTCTCGAAGCGGGTGTAGAAGGTGTTGAGCTCATCTGGCAAGCTGTCTGTGGAGCTGATGGTGCTGGTGGTGGTCCTGTAGTCAGTGATGTGCTGTGCAGGCCTTGCCACATCCGCCCGGAGTCAGCAGTGGAGCAGTGGAGCCATCCAGCTTCACTCTGTACTGCCTTTTGGCTGCTCTGATGGCTTTTTCCAGAGCATACTTCGCAGCTTTGTACTCCGTCTCATTGCCTGATTTAAATGCAATAGAGCGAGCACGCAGCATGTGGCGTACCTGACTGTTAATCCAGGGCTTCTGGTTGGGAAACCTCTTGACTTGTATGGTGGGCAAGATGTTGTCAACACAAGTGCTAATATACCCAGTCACATACTCAGCATAGTCCTGTATGCTGACAGAAGAGTCCTCCAGTGTGGCTGCAGCTTTAAACACATCCCAGTCTGTCTGAGCAAAACAGTCCTGCAGGATGCTCTCAGTGTCTGGTGTCCAGAGTTTGTCTGTTTCAGCCTTTGGCTGTATGCAGGATACAGGAACAAAGAGATGTGGTCTGAGTGCCCGAAGTGGGGGCGGGGTGCGGCCCTGTAGGCACCACGTATTCTGCTGTAAACATGATCCAGTGTGTTCTTATCACGGGTGGGAATATCCACATGTTGGAAAAATTTGGTAAACTTAAAAGTCTTTAAGTTGCAGTGGTTAAAGTCGCCAGCGGCGATGAACGCAGCGTCAGGATGAGCTGTCTCGCACGCGCTGATGACGTCATAGAGTTCGCTGAGCGCTGCAGTGGAGTTGGCGCGTGGGGGGATGTAAATAGCAGCCAAAAACACAGCAGTAAATTCCCTTGGTAGATAGAAGGGACGGCATCTCAGCAGTAAAAACTCCACATCTGGCAAACAATGCTTATGCACAGTCCGTACATCTCCACACCACGAGTTGTTGATAAACACACACTCCTCCCCCTTTGACTTTGCCGGAGGCTGCAGTCCGGTCTGCTCGGTGTACGGAGTGAGTCTGTAGCTGAAAGGCGCAGTCTGTGACTTTGTCTGAGAGCCAGGTCTCGCTGAAGATTAGAGCGCAACACTCTCTTACTTCCCGATGAGTTGTAATCCTGGCCCTTCGCTCGTCCAGCTTGTTTTCCAGAGACCGCACGTTAGCTAGCAGGAGGCTGGGTAGCGGTGGTCGGCTAGCGCGGGCTTTTAGCCTAACATGAAGCGCCCCCCTCTTGCCCCGCTTGTGTCAGCGTCTCCGACGCGCTATCCTGGGGTCAGCTAGCTCACTTGAGCCTGGTGATTCAGGGTCTTCCCGGGATTGATGGAGGTTGTGATGGTGGTTGCCGCGGTAACGGATAATGTTTTGTAGCTCCGGTGGTATGGAGCCACTAAAATCCGAAAGGCTGTGTGTGCTGTCGATTTCCAGCAATGCCTGTCTGCTGTATGTTAGCAGTGCATGGCATGCAGAGAAAGTAAAAGTAGAAAAGTAGGCATATTGAACCGTCGGCCTAATGCGCCTCCTTTTTGAAAAGTCGGACAAACGGACCTTCGGACCAATGGGTTCAGTTTTCGGAACATTGAACCGTCGGCATAGTGGCAATTCGATCTAATGGGAAATATTTTGGACCATTGAGACGTCGGAACAATGAGGTGTCGGAATTACGGGCAGGCCCCAAGCGCACGGAGGCTCTGCGCAAATCTCAACAGTTATTTGTGCATTCCCAGGGCCTCCCCCTGACGAAACACCGGCTGTCACATTGGCTGTGTGATGCTATCACACAGGCTTATGTGTCAGCGGGGGCAGAGCCACCTGAGACTATCAGAGCTCACTCGACCAGAGGAATGTCGTCCTCTGTCGCTCTGCAAAGAGGGATGCCTATGGAGGATATCTGCACAGCAGCCTCCTGGGCTTCCCCATGCTCTTTTATTAGGTTTTACCTAAGAGACATGTCGCGCCACTATATGACACACTCAGTTCTAGTTGCTTTGTCAGAGTGAGTGTGATTGTGCAACACATTCTCACTCCGAACGCGTTGATTTTTGACGAACGGTCAGTGACCCTTTTGCGTCAGTTTCTGACGCAAAAGGGTACCCTTGCGCTTCTTTTTTAGACGCATGGGGTTTTCAACTCCTTACAATGTAACCCCTTCACGGGGGACCCGATGGCTGCACATAGAGACGCTATGAGCATTCATCCCATTGGCTAACGGAGGACCTTGCGCTTCTTTTTTCGACGCAGGGGGTTTTCCACTCGTTTCAATGTAATCCCTCCACGGCAATCAACCCAGTCGCCAAGAAAAAACGTTGACGTGTACGTTTCCATTGTTAGATTTCAGCTTATTTCTAAACTGTTCGGACAGACTCTGCGTTGTGTATTTTCAGTCGTAGTAGTAATTCTTGAAGTCGAAATCAAAGCAGCTTGACAGGTTGGATCAGAGGGTTGAATAGATGGTTTATTCCAGGAATACAGCGAGATACAGACTTAGGTTGAATAATCTATAGTGGACCCGGTGGTCGATGACTTGTTCCTTGGCTGTCGAACCCTCTTCTCGTCGAACCAAAGGGTTGGGGCGAGTATTATACAAAAAGGGTGTCATGGTCTGTCGTGTTTTGGTGTGTTTCCCTCCTGTGTTGATTACTAATCCCTCCCCTAATGTGTCTCAGCTGTTCCTCGTTGTGTTTGTTACTTAAGCCCTTGTCTTTCCTTTGTTCCTTGTGCTTTCATTGTGGTTGTTCGTCCTGCGTGTTCCCTGTTCCCTGTTGTCACCTGAGTTCCCTGGTTCCTTGCCTTAGCCTTTAGGCATAAATAAAGTGCTGTTCTCGCTAAACCGTCTGCATCTGGGTCCTACCTTCCTGCCTGCACCCTCAACCCCTAACAAAGGGGATACATGAATAACACGTGAACAGACGCACTCTCAGCATTGATAAGGTATCTGGCCCTGGCTATGTCCCGGAGGACTAGGTCGGTTCAACCTTGTTGAAACATAACAATGGCAGAATGTTGGAGATAACACCTTGTATCAGTATGAGAGGCCCTGGCCTGTTCCTAGACTAGAAATGTGAACAAAAGAGAGACACTAAAATACACCAATATTCTACACCATGAACACTGGATACGTAGCATTTCAACGTAAAAAATAGCGTGTTATACCTACAGTATCCACGCGTGCCGCTGTGGAGGCGGGTTTCGGGGTTTGGGTTTCACGGCTTTCGCGGCAAATTGTGGACACGATTGTTTAGGGGGGGGGGGGGAGGTAGACTGTTGTTGACCGGGGAGGGGGGGGGGGGGGAGACACGTTTGTTGAGAGGGGGGGACACGATTGTAGGGGGGGAGGGGAACACGTTAGTTGAAGGGGGGGGGACACGTTTGTAGGGGGGGGGCACGCTCGACAACGAGAGTTGGTTTTTATTGAACGCTCGACAACGAGAGTTGGTTTTTATTGAACGAGACTTCAACACTGAACAGCTGCACGAAACGATGGTCACGTCACTCTCGGTGACGGTGTCGACAACAATGAACACACGAACAATGTTAATAGAACAACACACAACCACATAACATCCCGAACCCATTAACCCCACTTAATCAAACAAAACAAGTCAACAAAAGCCCCTTTTGTCAACTGACAACCCCAATTCCCAGAATCCCCCGCGGCTCCGGAACGCGGCGTAGCCTATATTAATCTTTATTATCTGAATGGGAAATGCAATATTTTAGGACCGATTCACCGTTAAACGTGTTTCTAATAACATTTCTAGCGAGAAATATACTTTTTACTTGCATAATCTTCAGTCAGTAATTGTGTCTGATCTTTAGTTTTATAGTTATTAGGATTTGATCGGCTCGCTCGCATGTTTCAACGACGTCAGGTTGTTAGGGACGCTGCTTTCGCTAAACTAGCAGCTCACGTGCTTCCTGCGTTTGTGTTATTAAACTGTTACTTTATGTAACTTTTAATGATATCATCTTGTTAGAAACACGTATATCTGAGAGCCAACCCAGTCGCCAAAAGCATACGTTGACACTGTACGTTTCGTGAACACTGGATTACGTCGCATTTCAACATAAAATAGCGTGTTATACACACAAACACATGCACGCACACACACACAAGCACACACACGCACACGCACGCACAGACACACACAGACAGACACACACAAACACACACACACACACACACACACACGCACACGGTGCATTTCGCTGCTAAAACAACAACAAAAAAATATTCCCTCAAATATTATTACTTTCAAAAGTTGGCCAAAATGGCCAATAATATCATTTTTTATTTGGGATGCTTCTAGGACATTTTGGGTGGATTTTCAACGGTATGTGGGCAGCACGTTTTTTGCAGTGCCTGGCAACCCTGCGCTGTTGCCCGAGATCTGGATCCACCCCCCACCCCCCCCCCCCCCTAAATAAATACTATGGCAGAATAAAGAATAAATTCATGCATTATCATTAAACTTGAACATTTGTTTTTACAGTAGATTGGTGGAGGGATGACGTATGTTGGCCAACCCGGAAGTTAGCGTCGCCCTGGGTTCCCTTGACAAAAAGCCAACTGGTTTTTCCATTGGATTTTGGATTATTGCAGAAAAATTAGCATCTTTGAAGCACCTCCTCAAAAACTGAAAATAAATAAATAAATAAAAAGAACCGTTTTCCAAAGAACGAAATGTAAACCATTGCATTCTGAATGGGAGTGTTTCTCAGATTTTTCCATGCTACACAGAACGAAATGTAAACCCATGCAAATAAAGACTTCATGGTCATAATAATTTAAATATCATTAATCTCCTGAGTGTGTTGGGTGGTATTCTATTTTTTTCAACGGGGCTGCATCCAGTCACTTGACCGTCATGGTTGCTATGGTGGTTGCTATCGACCGCCCCCTCTAATCCTTACATGGCTCTAAAAACCACGCGGCAAAGGAGCTGCCGTAAATTGTGTTGTTTTTGTCGTAAACTGGGGTCCGACGGTTAAAAAATAGACAGATATTCCGAGGTAGGCAGCTTGGATGTTTTTATTTTCTGCAGTTTAGACTTCTTCTGTAACCTATTTTTGAAAGCAAAACACCAAGTTCATTGATTGACAAGGCAGGGTTATTTGAAACAATTTATTCAATAAATATTTGTGAGAGGTCATTCCTTCTTCTGAGTTTGCTTCCTATTTGTGTCTAGTGTACACCCCTACTGTCCAAAAGCATCCCCCCCCCCCTCCCCATATGGATTTGGAGAGTTGTTGCCACGTCCCAGTGGTGGAAGTATCATATAATATGAAAGAGGGCATTCAATTATGCTACAATGATCAATTAGGAGGCCGAAGCCCTAAAGGAAGTGATGCAATAGGTGACTGAGGCGAGAACATTTAAGTAAACTGTACCTTGGGGTCTCTTATATATCAAAGGGGGTTTCAAAGGAAGCATACGCTTCAACCTGTGGCTCCAGCCCTACAGGAAATGACTCAGCAAGTGCTCCATCTCGTTGCACCTGCACCCAGCGGCTCGCTTGCAAGATTTTGGCCCGACAAAATGTTATGAGAGAAATACAGATGAACTTTTTGTTATCTCATAAGCGGCGTGGTGCCGGCTCCTTTTGACCTTTTGACCCCAGACTTCAAAGACGTGGCCACAGGCCAGCTGTGTCTACACACATTAAGCCACAAATGTACACCTCCATCCCGCAAAAAATGGGGCCTAGAAACAAACCTCTGTCTTATGTACATTGACTGTACTGTTGGAGGTCACGCCCCTTTTCCGGCCTTTTCGAGATAGCTAGGGATGCTAAAATGTTTACACACATTTCCCGGGGCCCCGAGAACGACATATCCAAGATTTGTAGTTCTAGCCCATAGAGAAAAAAAGTTTTCCCAAATGGACTGTCATTTGGACAAAGCCCCTTCAGAAGCGTTGCCTGCAAGACCTAATGGTTCAGAATGTGGTGGGAAAACAGTTTTTGAGATAGGAAGGTCCTACCGCCCTGAAATTTGAATACCATATTCTAGGGCCTAACTGGGACCCCCGCACCGAAACTTCGCCCGGTCGGACCCCGAGTGCAGGAAGGGGGGGCCTGGACTTTCATAATCTTCGCTCGGTGAATGTAAATGTCGTGAATGTTGGATGTTATGACGAAGAATCATAATGTGAATGGGAATATTCTATAAATGTCTTGATATCATCTTTCGTCTCAACACTTGCAGCCGCTTAAAGTCTCACTCCGAGAACCTTAAAATATGAATCAATCCATTAGAAGTATGAAAATATCTTCCCGGTGGTGTAACAGGACAAACAAGGTGTCCTTTGACATCTACGTTTCGAGACGATTGCAACAGTGCCACACATCATATTTGAATATGTCTCGGGGTAGTAATTAGCTGTCGATTTTGGAGGCCTTTATCAATAATGACCAGCTATAGATTTGCTTCAATGAGATCAAGCTCGCCCTCTTGCTACACCGAAATCATGTCCTAGACCTAGGTGTACCATGTAAAATACATGTTACCATTAGCTAGAGTGTCATGCTTGGTGTCATTGGACTCAGCTCAACGTGTAGATGCTAAATAACATGTCATTTGTCACAAATTTTTATCGGGAAGCAAATCAATAGCTGCTCATTATTGATTAAGGCCTCCAATTTCGACAGCTAATTACTACCATTAAACATGTTCGAATGTGCTCATGTGTGGCACCGTTGCAATCGCCTGGAAGCGTAGATGTTGAAGGACACCTTGTTCGTCCTCTTACGCCACCGGGAAGATATTTACATGCTTCTGATTGACTAATGAATTGATTCAGCTATTCCCCCAGAAGTCTGGGGTCAAAAGGTCAAAAGGAGCCGGCACCACGCCGCTTATGAGGCAAAAGTTAATGTGTATTTCTCTCATAACTTTTTGTCATTATTAAAGAGAGGCCTGATTCTCAGATATGCAGGTTGGATGGCTAGGGTGTAGGTCTGGGAAGAACTTCAGGCCAAAATCTTGCAAGCGAGCCGCTGGGTGCAGGTGCAACGAGATGGAGCACTTGCTGAGTCATTTCCTGTAGGGCTGGAGCCACAGGTTGAAGCGTATGCGTCCTTTGAAACCCCCTTTGATATATAAGAGACCCCAAGGTACAGTTTACTAAAATGTTCTCGCCTCAGTCATCTATTGCATCACTTCCTTTAGGGCTTCGGCCTCCTAATTGATCATTGTAGTATAATTGATTGCCCTCTTTCATATTATATGATACTTCCACCACTGGGACGTGGCAACAACTCTCCAAATCCATATGGGGAGGGGGGGGGGATGCTTTTGGACAGTAGGGGTGTACACTACTGGTGGTGGTTAGTGAGGTCCCCCCTTCACTTTAGGCGTCTTTGAGTGTTATTAATTATTATTATTATTCATGTTTAACCTCTGTTTTCCTTTTATTCCTAGTCTGTTTTACATAGTTTTGAATGATGACTATCTGTAAGGTGACCTTGGGTGTCTTGAAAGGCGCCTCTAAATTAAATGTATTATTATTATTATTACACTAGACATAAATAGGAAGCAAACTCAGGAGAAGGAATGACCTCTCACAAATATTTATTGAATAAATTGTTTCAAATAACCCTGCCTTGTTAAATCAATGAACTTGGTGTTTTGCTTTCAAAAATAGGTTATAGAAGAAGTCTAAACTGCAGAAAATAAAAACATCCAAGCTGCCTTTTAAGGATACCTCGGAATATCTGTCTATTTTTTAACCGTCGGACGCCAGTTTATGACAAAAACAACACAATTTACGGCAGCTCCTTTGCCGCGTGGTTTTTAGAGCCATGTAAGGATTAGAGGGGGCGGTCGATAGCAACCACCATAGCAACCATGACGGTCAAGTGACTGGATGCAGCCCCGTTGAAAAAAATGGAATACCACCCAACACACTCAGGAGATTAATGATATTTAAATTATTATGACCATGAAGTCTTTATTTGCATGGGTTTACATTTCGTTCTGTGTAGCATGGAAAAATCGGAGAAACACTCCCATTCAGAATGCATTGGTTTACATTTCGTTCTTTGGAAAACGGTTCTTTTTATTTATTTATTTATTTTCAGTTTTTGAGGAGGTGCTTCAAAGATGCTAATTTTTCTGCAATAATCCAAAATCCAATGGAAAAACCCGTTGGCTTTTTGTCAAGGGAACCCAGGGCGACGCTAACTTCCGGGTGGGCCAACATACGTCATCCCTCCACCAATCTACTGTAAAAACAAATGTTCAAGTTGAATGATAATGCATGAATTTATTCTTTATGGTGGATCCAGATCTCGGGCAACAGCGCAGGGTTGCCAGGTACTGCAAAAAACGTGCTGCCCACATACCGTTCAAAATCCACCCAAAATGTCCTAGAAGCATCCCAAATAAAAAATGATATTATTGGCCATTTTGGCCAATGTTTTGAAAGTAATAATATTTGAGGGAATATTTTTTTGTTGTTGTTTTAGCAGCGAAATGCACCGTGTGCGTGTGTGTGTGTGTGTCTGTGTGTCTGTGTGTCTGTGCGTGCGTGTGCGTGTGTGTGCTTGTGTGTGTGTGTGCGTGCGTGTGCGTGCGTGTGTTTGTGTGTATAATAATAATAATAATAATACATTTAATTTAGAGGCGCCTTTCAAGACACCCAAGGTCACCTTACAGAGCATATAGTCATCATTCAAAACTATGTAAAACAGACTAGGAATAAAAGGAAAACAGAGGTTAAACATGAAGAATAATAATAATTAATAACACTCAAAGACGCCTAAAGTGAAGGGGGGACCTCACTAACCACCACCAATATGTAGCACCCACTTGGGTGATGCACGGCAGCCAATCGGTTCCAGAACGCTCACTACACACCAGCTTGAGGTGGAGAGTTAGGGATGAGGTGGAGAGTGAGGGAAAAGAACATTTAAACACTATCGACCATATTTAAACACTATCGATCACATTTAAACAATATCGACCACATGTAAACACTATCGACCACATTTAAACACTATCGACCATATTTAAACACTATGGACCACATGTAAACCCTATCGACCACATGTAAACACTATCGCCCACATTTAAACACTATCACCCACATTTAAACACTATGGACCACACGTAAACCCTATCGACCACATTTAAACACTATCGCCCACATTTAAACACTATGGACCACATTTAAACACTATGGACCACATGTAAACCCTATCGACCACATGTAAACCCTATCGACCATATATAAACACTATCGACCACATTTAAACAAGATATAGTTATAGTTACTGGTTATAAGGTATGACCAGTGTTGGGGGTAACGCGTTACAACTAACGCGTTAGAGTACTCTTAGGGCCCGTGTCCACCAAAAGCGTTTTTAAAAGACGGAGCGCTCCGTGAACTGCTTTCAGCGCGTTTGTGCGCGCCGCTCAAAGACGCACGAAGCGTTTTTCGTTTACGTCATTAAATACGCGTCATCGCTTGTATCCATAGATACACAGCTTCTATCTTGGCTCCATCATATGGCATCTGACACCTGAACGTCCTGGTTACTCCTACAATTTGCGAAATGAATCCAAGAGTAATAGCGCTTCTTGCCGTGGCAGCGGAGGTTGCGGACGATCCCCCTGCGCCTGTCGTGGTTGCCCGGAGGAGAGTGTGGGTCCACAGTATTAATCGTGGCAGGGGGCAGTACGGGGAATACCACCGGCTGTGCCAAGAGCTCCGCCTGGACGAGGATCGCTTCAAGGTCTATTTCAGACTCAACCGGCAGCAGTTTGAAGGAGTTTTAACATTTATTGGGCCGACCATCGCCAAGATGAACACCAATTATAGGGAGAGCATCAGTCCCGCCCAACGGCTTTGCATTTGTCTGAGGTGAGTAGTATAAACTGAAATGTGTCTTTGTAAATAAACACAACAGTTGCTATTTAACGTTAGGTCTACAGACCTAACGTTAAATACCAATAAATTAAATGTAGGCTATTTTCATATTTAATTAATTAGAAGGCAAACCTTTATTAGCAGCTGTGCAGTTCTTTTTTGTTTTCTAATTAACTGAAGATAATGTAGGCTATCTTTGTTTATGTTGCAGGTACCTGTCAACTGGAGACTCGTACAGGTCCATAGCCTTCAGCTACAGGGTGGGGTTCTGCACTGTGGCGAGGATTGTGAGGAGTGTGTGTGAGGCCATATGGCAGTGTATGGTCTCCACATACATGCCTGTGCCAGGGGCAGAGGACTGGATGAAGATAGCGGGGGACTACGAGAAGCTGGCGGACTTCCCCAACTGCCTCGGCGCCATAGACAGCAAACATGTGGTTATCCAGGCCCCACCGTCTACTGGCAGCCAGTACTTCAATTATAAGGGGGCCTTCTCCATCGTCCTTCTGGCGGTGGTGGATGCCCGCTATCGCTTTAGGGTCGTGGATGTGGGGGCCTACGGCAGGAGCAGTGATGGAGGCACGCTCTCTTCTTCGGCCTTTGGCACTGCTCTGCGGCTGGGGAACCTGGACCTTCCACCTGATCGACCCCTACCTGGAGCAGACCATCTGGGACCCCAGCCGCATGTTTTCATTGGGGATGAAGCTTTTCCTCTGCGGAGGAACCTCCTGCGGCCCTACCCTGGCCAAAACCTGGGGGGAGAGCGGAGGAGCTTCAATTTTCGGCTGTCCCATGCCCGGAGGATTGTGGAGTGCGCCTTTGGCATCCTCGCCAACCAGTGGAGGCTCTACAGGAGGGTTCTCGGCGTGTCTCCAGAGGTTGCAGAGAGCGCCGTGAAAGCCACCTGTATCCTCCACAACTATATGCGATGGGATGGTGAGGGAGAGGATGGCCCCCGCACTCCAACTGTGCCATCACAGGGTGCAGTGCAGAGCATCCCCAGGGTCGGCAGCAACAACGCCTCCAGGGAAGCGGTCGCAGTGAGGGAGACCTTCAACCGCTATTTTTCATCTCTGCCTGGTCGAGTGACTTGGCAGGATGGAATTTAGTTTATAATTTTTGTATATATTTAAATCAAAAAAGGCGAAAAACCAAAACTAATAATACAATTTCTTAAATCAATCTAACATTCATGTTGTATGCTGGATTACTTCTGAAGACAAAAACACACCTTTAACACCTTCATCATCATCAGAGCATTCATTATGTATCTACTACCTAATGTAATGAAAACAAAACAACATTGTCTTAGCATTAAAATGTTTAATTAACTGATTCATTAGAAAATGATTCCAAGATATTATGTACACATTTGAAACATTTCTTATAGCTTGTACTAAATCTAAATAGAAAATTATTCCAAGATATTATGTACACATTTGAAACATTTCTTATAGCTTGTACTAAATCTAAATAGAAAATGATTCCAAGATATTATGTACACATTTGAAACATTTCTTATAGCTTGTACTAAATCTAAATAGAAACTGATTACAAATGTTATTTACACATTTAAAAAAATCTTAAAGCTTAAACTAAATCTAAATAGAAACTGATTACAAATTTTATTTACACATTTAAAAAAATCTTAAAGCTTAAACTAAATCTAAATAGAAACTGATTACAAATTTTATTTACACATTTAAAAAAATCTTAAATCTTAAAACTAAATCTAAATAGAAAATGATTACAAATGAATTACTCTCCAAACTCCACATCGTAAAGGACCTGCTGCATCCTCATGCGCGCCTGGGCCCTTTTCTGGTTTGACAGCCTCCTCAATGATGGGACGAGGCTGAGCATAAAATGCTCATCCTCGTCCAGAGCCAGTGTATTCTCCTTTTCATTTTGGAGGGAGGACAGGATAGATTGCTGGAACACAGACAGCGGCTGCTCCAGCTGTCTCCTGCGTGGTGGTGGAGGTACAGGACGCCGCGGTGTGACCAGAGTCACCGTAGAGGTAGTGGGAGGAGATGGAGGAGAGGTGTCCACAGCGGACTCTGATAGGCTGGGAGAGGGAGGAGATATCTCCTCTTCACTTTGAGCCACCACCTGTGAAAGAAAGCATACATTTGTTTGTTTAAAATGTGCAAATTAAAATGGTGAATTCTTATAAATATCTCTGCATCTGGCTTCACCCAACAAAAACCTTAAGAACACTAGTATGTTAGGGTATGTTTTTAGCATATGTTTTAGGCTACTAGCTTTTGTTATAGGCCTACCTCTCGTTGGGGAGACATACTGGGCGCTAGCAGGGCCAAGATCTCCGGTGCTATTTCCTGGCTATAATCTCCCTGCTCCATATTGCTAGACGATACCCTCTCCTTCACATGGCGCTCCAGAAAGCCCATGATCGCCATGTACTTCCACCTCTTGAAAGAGGTGGCACCGGCCCCACTTTTCTTCCTGTCCCTCTCTGCCTTCCTCTCCCTCAAATATTTATCCCGCTAGTACTTCCATTTCTTGCGGGACACTTCAGCTGTTGATACAAGATTATGTCTCTACAATTAGCAATTCACACAACCTACAAGGTTAATATCAAGCCTACCTATCAGTAACGTTAATACTAACTGCCAAGTTAACGTTAATACTAACTGCCATGTAAACGTTAATACTAACTGCCAAGTACGGATGGCAGTTTGTACCTAACGGCTAATCGTTAAATGCGATAATATCATTGATAAACATGATAATAATATAAATAATTAATTAATAATTCTCACCTGTAACGCCCAGCATAGCTGAAATGTCTCGCCAGGCCTGGTTGCGTTTTGTTAGGTCGTGATACGCCTTCAACGTGAGGTCGTACAGGACCGGACACTCACTCACAGCTGTTATCAAGCTTTCGTCCGACATGTTTCAGTTTGTTTCAGTTAGAGTTCCGTTTATACTTTTAGCCTTGCCTCATCCTCGATTTTGATTGGTTGTTCAAAAAAAGCGCCGATGACGTGAAGCGCTTTTCTTCAAAAGTTCAACTTTTTTCAGCGGGGGCGCGCGTCTAAAAGCGCGAGGCGGCTTTTTAAAAGGCGCGCTGCTTGCGCGTCCTGCCATAGAGAATGCATTGCAGACCGACGCTCCGTCTTTTAAAAACGCTTTTGGTGGACACGGGCCCTTATTCGTTTTTTTCAGTAACGAGTAACCTAACGCGTTAGTTTTGCGAATTCAGTAACTCGTTCATTTCCAAAATAACCACTCGTTACTCCGTTACTTTAAGAATTTCCCTCGATAAGGAAAGTAAAGTCCCGGGTTTTCTGCATTTAGTCAGGCCCTGCTCCTTGCATCTCTCTCTCTCTCTCTCTCTCTCTCTCTCTCTCTCTCTCTCTCTCTCTCTCTCTCTCTCTCTCTCTCTCTCTCTCTCTCTCTCTCTCTCTCTCTCTCTCTCTCTCTCTCTCTCTCTCTCTCTCTCTCTCTCTCTCTCTCTCTCTCTCTCTCCCTCTCCCTCTCTCCCTCTCTCCCTCTCTCCCTCTCTCTCTGTGCGCGCGCACCTGTGTGTGTAAGCTACGTGTGTTTGTACCGCGGCAAGATGATTCAATGTTTTTTTAGTGCCATGCACTGTTCTTTTGTGCAACGCATACGGTTAAATTGAGTTAAATTTCCAATTCTAAAAGGTTGCGTGCCTACCTGTTAAGCACTTTGTTAGGCGCCTGCACTTGTAAAGTGGATAAGCTATGTGTGACGCACTGTTCTTTTGTGCGCAGCCAATACGGTAAGCTACATTCTGTTAAAATAACTGCCTGTTACCGGAGTATGTTATTCATGGAAGCTGTTCAAATGATCAAAGGATGAATGCCTGTTAAATAAAACGTGCAATATGATGACTGCCTTTCCTGTCATTATGCTATAGGTTCATGATTGATTCATAAACAGTCAGCACTGTTGGTGCATCTAAAGGAGGATGTGTGTTGTTGTTGCGCTAGGCGGACACGCACGCACCCCAAACGCATTTTAATTGTTGGTAACGCACGAGTACTCTAACGCGTTTCTTTTATTTATAGGTAACGTAGTAACGTAACGGATTACTTTTAATTGATAGTAACAAAGTAACCTAACGGATTACTTTCAAAAGTAACGATACCCAACACTGTGTATAACACGCTATTTATGTTGAAATGCGACGTAATCCAGTGTTCACGAAACGTACACTGTCAACGTATGCTTTTGGCGACTGGGTTGGCTCTCAGATATATGTGTTTCTAACAAGATGATATCATTAAAAGTTATATAAAGTAACAGTTTAATAACACAAACGCAGGAAGCACGTGAGCTGCTAGTTTAGCGAAAGCAGCGTCCCTAACAACCTGACGTCGTTGAAACATGCGAGCGAGCCGATCAAATCCTAATAACTATAAAACTAAAGATCAGACACAATCACAGACTGAAGATTATGCAAGTAAAAAGTATATTTCTCGCTAGAAATGTTATTAGAAACACGTTTGACGGTGAATCGGTCCTAAAATATTGCATTTCCCATTCAGATAATAAAGATTAATAAAGATCATACACATTCACTGACTGAAGATTATGTAAGGAAAATGTACATTTCTCGCTAGAAATGTCATTAGAAACGCGTTTAATGGTGTATCTGTCCTAAAATATTGCATTTCCCATTCAGATAATAAAGATTAATATAGGCTACGCCGTGTTCCGGAGCCGCGGGGGATTCTGGGAATTGGGGTTGTCAGTTGACAAAAGGGGCTTTTGTTAACTTGTTTTGTTGTTAGGATTAAGTGGGGTCAATGGGTTCGGGATGTTATGTGGTTGTGTGTTGTTCTATTAACATTGTTCGTGTGTTCATTGTTGTCGACACCGTCACCGAGAGTGACGTGACCATCGTTTCGTGCAGCTGTTCCGTGTTGAAGTCTCGTTCAATAAAAAACAACTCTCGTTGTCGAGCGTTCAATAAAAACCAACTCTCGTTGTCGAGCGTGCCCCCCCCCCCTACAAACGTGTCTCCCCCCCCCCTCAACAAACGTGTCCCCCCCCCCCCCCCCCTCCCCGGTCAACAACAGTCTACCTCCCCCCCCCCCCCCCTCCCCCTAAACAATCGTGTCCACAATTTGCCGCGAAAGCCGTGAAACCCAAACCCCGAAACCCGCCTCCACAGCGGCACGCGTGGATACTGTAGGTATAACACGCTATTTTTTACGTTGAAATGCTACGTATCCAGTGTTCATGGAAACGTACACCGTCAACGTTTTTTCTTGGCGACTGGGTTGCGGCAATATATGAAGCTATGAGCATTCATCCCATTGGCTAACGGAAGAGCCGATGGCTGCACATAGAGACGCTATGAGCATTCATCCCATTGGCTAACGCAGGACCATGTGCTTCTTTTTTCGACGCAGGGGGTTTTCCACTCATTGCAATGTAATCCCTCCACGGCAAAGTATGAAGCTATGAGCATTCATTCATCCCATTGGCTAACGGAAGACCCGATGGCTGCACATTAACGGCGATTTTACAGTGAATTCTGTGACATTCCTCAACACAACTACACCAACGTGTCCTTGTTAATTACACAACATGTGTGGGTTAAGTTTATGGGCATCAGTTGTCCTGTTTTGTGCTTTGATTGAGAGAAACAATCGTTTTTTTGATCAGTGCTGGGTAGCTGAGGTCGTTGCTATAGAGACCAAGACAGACAGAGCAACCCTTTCTCATCAAAATTACGTTCCCAGAGAACAATTCGGCATTCTCAATTACGTTTGTCTAAACAACGTATTTTGTCCGTGATCAGGTTTTATTGAACATATCGTAAATACGAATTCGTTCTCAGCCCATTTTTTGCCATTTATTTACCGTGTTACTATGGCAGAATAAAGAATAAATTCATGCATTATCATTCAACTTGAACATATGTTTTTACAGTATAGAGTGGTGGAGGGATGACGTGTGTTGGCCAACCCGGAAGTGAGCGTCGCCCTCGGTTCCCTTGACAAAAAGCCAACAGGTTTTTCCATTGGATTTTGGATTATTGCAGAAAAATTAGCATCTTTGAAGCCGCTCCTCAAAAACTGAAAATAAATAAATAAATAAAAATAACCGTGCTTCAAAGAACGAAATGTGAACTAATGCATTCTGAATGGGAGTGTGTAACGGGTCAATAGAGCGCTGGACACAGGTTTTGCTGTTTCCCCAAGGAAGTTCTTTTATTGCTTTCCATAAACGTATAAACCAAGGGCAATAAGACAGAACGTAAATCAAATTCTGTTTGGCGCGATCTCTGGTGGCGATCCGCTCCTTTCTCCTCCCAATCCTTCCTGGATTCCCCACCTCACTACAAGACAAAAGCAGGCACATAAATACAAACACTCCCTGATTGGCCTGAGTGCCGACACCTGCCCGCACTCAGGTCCAATCCCCCCAGCCAATCCGGTGCTCTCCCAACCTGCCCATACTCCCCCTGCAGGCCAGACGTCGCACGTCCCCCCACAGAGTGTTTCTCCGATTTTTCCATGCTACACAGAACAAAATGTAAACCCCTGCAACTAAAGACTTCCTGGTCCTAATAATTTAAACATCATTAATCTCCAGAGTGTGTAGGGCGGTATTCTTTTTTTTTTCAACGGGGCTGCATCCAGTCACTTGACCGTCATGGTTGCTATGGTGGTTGCTATCGACCACCCCCTCTCCTTACATGGCTCTAAAAACCACGCGGCAAAGGAGCTGCCGTCAATTGTGTTGTTTTTGTCGTAAACTAGGGTCCGATGGTTAAAAAATTGACAGATATTCCAAGGTATCCTTAAAGGCAGCTTGGATGTTTTTATTTTCTGCAGTTTAGACTTCTTCTATAACCTATTTTTGAAAGCAAAACACCAAGCTCATTGATTTAACGAGGCAGGGTTATTTGAAACAATTGATTAAATAAATATTTGTGAGAGGTCATTCCTTCTCCTTCCTATTTATGTCTAGTGTACACCCCTACTGTCCACAAGCATCCCCCTCCCCCCCCCCTCCCCATATGGATTTGGAGAATTGTTGCCACGTCCCAGTGGTGGAGGTATCATATATATGAAAGAGGGCATTCAATTATACTACAATGATCAATTAGGAGGCCGAAGCCCTAAAGGAAGTGATGCAATAGGTAAACTGTACCTTGGGGTCTCTTATATATCAAAGGGGGTCTCAAAGGACGCATACGCTTCAACCTGTGGCTCCAGCCCTACAGGAAATGACTCAGCAAGTGCTCCATCTCGTTGCACCTCACCCAGCGGCTCGCTTGCAAGATTTTGGCCTGAAGTTCTTCCCGGACCTACACCCTAGCCATCCAACATGCATATCTGAGAATCAGGCCTCACTTTAATAATGACAAAAAGTTATGAGAGAAATACACATTAACTTTTGTTGTCTCATAAGCGGCGTGGTGCCGGCTCCTTTTGACCTTTTCACCCCTGACTTCTGGGGGAATAGCTGAATCAATTCATTAGTCAATCAGAAGTATGTAAATATCTTCCCGGTGGCGTAAGAGGGCAAACAAGGTGTCCTTCAACATCTACGCTTCCAGGCGATTGCAACGGTGCCACACATGAGCATATTCGAACATGTTTAATGGTAGTAATTAGCTGTCGAAATTGGAGGCCTTAATCAATAATGAGCAGCTATTGATTTGCTTCCCTATAGAAATTTGTGACAAATGACATGTTATTTAGCATCTACACGTTGAGCTGAGTCCAATGACACCAAGCATGACACTCTAGCAAATGGTAACATGGATTTTACATGGTACACCTATGGTCTAGGTTAGGGCTGGGCGATATATCGAATATATGCGATGTATCGCGAGATGTTCTCCAGGGGATGTATAAAATGCCCCTGTCGCGAACATCGAATACAAATTGGCACGCAATGTTTCTTTTTGCCGCCGCCGGCATACTCGTTGTGCTTTCACGCGACGAGGCGCAAGATCTCATACAAAGTGAACGATGCGAATTTCGCGTGATGACATCCAATCAGCGTTCAACAGCGTGGCCACTGAGTGACATGTGTAACGTAACAGCCAACCAGCGTTCAACCGTCAAACTCGGTGCAGTGCAGTCCGGGGGGAACTGCAGCATGGAGGAGAAAGTGATTGTTGCCGTTTGCGACTCCCGGAGCTCTATATATATAATAATATATAATATAATATAATTGTTTATATAATATCACAGCCAAAAGCTCTGTGCGCCTCCGGATGGCCGTAGCGTGGGGAGCTCATAGGGATTGGGCTTCTCAGGGTTTGTTTAACGCACAGCGTTCCCTTCTCTCGCTCTTTCCTGTGGCTCTCTAAACACACTCACTCCCCCCGCCCATTGCGAGTCCACGAGATTCTCATGGACGCGCGTGTGTGACGTAGTCTGGAAGGCGCGCTGCTGTAGGTGTGTGTACCTCCAACCGGTGAGTGAGAACAGCCAGAGAGAGAAAAAAGGATGGAAACTGAGGATTTGGCTTCGAAAAAGAATAGCACTGGATCCTTCGTCTGGCAGTGTATATATAATAATTATTATTCAAACTGTTAATAAATAATTAACGGTTTGAATAAATGCTGTGTTGGTAAATCTAACTTGCTGTGATTTTCCTTTTCTTATGTGCAAGTTCTAAATTGTTCCAATAGAAAGCACTAATGAGTTTAAACAATATGTTGTTATGTAATGTAATCTACATGCAGACTTATGTTTCAGTAATACTAGAATTATTACTGACGTAACATTATGCCAGACATGGTTGAATCGAGCATTTATGATGTGCTCTAGAGGAGATTCAAAATATATCGAGATATATATCGTGTATCGAGATATAGTAAAACAATATCGAGATATTCATTTTGGCCCATATCGCCCAGCCCTAGTCTAGGTCCTCTAGGACATGATCTCGGTGTGGCAAGAGGGCAAGCTTGATCTCATTGGACTCAGCTTAACGTGTAGATGCTAAATAACATGTAATTTGTCAAACATCTCCATCGGGAAGCAAATCTATAGCTGGTCATTGTTGATAAAGGCCTCCAAAATTGACAGCTAATTACTACCCAAAAACATATTCAAATATGATCATAGGCGTCTATTACGGGGGGGACGGGGGGGACATGTCCCCCCCACTATTTGAAACATGAATTTTGTCCCCACCACTTTTAAAAATTTGCAAACCAATTGCGACTGAAAAAATCCCCACATACTCAACCGAAATCTTCAAGTCTAAAATCATGCGATAGGCACGCACGAAGACATCATTTATTAGATAGGCCTACCTAATAAACCGTTGGAACACACAAGACCGGAACCCATAGCAACGCAGGTAAACAAACCCAGACTCTCGAGAAGCCCAATCCCTATGAGCTCCCCGCGCTACTCCTGCCCTCGGGGTCCGACCAGGCCAAGTTTCGGTGCGGGGGTCCCAGTTAGGCCCTAGAATAAGGTATTCAAATTTCAGGGCGGTAGGACCTTCTTATCTCAAAAACAGTTTTTCCACCACATTCTGAACCATTAGGTCTTGCAGGCAACACTTCTGAGGGGCTTTGTCCAAATGACAGTCCACTTGGGAAATCTCTAAGGGCTAGAACTCCAAATCTCGGATATGTCGTTCCCGGGGCCCCGGGAAATGTGTGTAAACATTTTAGCATCCCTAGCTATCTCAAAAAGGCCGGAAAAGGGGCGTGACCTCCAACAGTACAGTCAATGTACATAAGACAGAGGTTTGTTTCTAGGCCCCATTTTTTGCGGGATGGAGGTGTACATTTGTGGCTTAATGTGAGTAGACACAGCTGGCCTGTGGCCACGTCTTTGAAGTCTGGGGTCAAAAGGTCAAAAGGAGCCGGCACCACGCCGCTTATGAGATAACAAAAAGTTAATGTGTATTTCTCTCATAACTTTTTGTCATTATTAAAGAGAGGCCTGATTCTCAGATATGCATGTTGGATGGCTAGGGTGTAGGTCTGGGAAGAACTTCAGGCCAAAATCTTGCAAGCGAGCCGCTGGGTGAGGTGCAACGAGATGGAGCACTTGCTGAGTCATTTTCTGTAGGGCTGGAGCCACAGGTTGAAGCGTATGCGTCCTTTGAGACCCCCTTTGATATACCGTATTGGTCCGAATATAAGACGGCTTTTTTTCCCCTCGAAATAGGTCCAAAAAAGTCGGGTCGTCTTATATTCGGGGTCTAGTATTCAGAGCGCAGTTTCTCTTCTTCGCCTCTACATTTAAATGTCAATACACATTCGCGGCCGCAGGTGGCGCCAGGAATTGGTTCCGGGAAGAAGTAGTCCAGCGTCCTTAACAACCAGACCGTTACCAGTGTATAAAGACAGGCTCAAAAGTTTTTTAAATAATGGTCGTCAATAAGGCAGAGTCAAGTAACAACTGCCAAGCTGCCAAGAAGTTCGGGGTCACGGAGTGTAACGTAAGAAGATGGCGAGCACCAAAACAACGTCTCAAAGATGCCAACAGTCAGCGCAAATCCTACCGTGGTCCTCAAAGTGGTCGTTTCAGTGAGGTTGACCGGAGAGTTTTTGAATACGTCAGAGAAAACGCGCTTTGGGAGGAGCCGCTGGAAGCGGAGCAGCTGGGGAGCGATGACAGCGAGAGCGAACACAGCGGGGCAGAGGACGCGTGTGAGGGATAGAGAGACATCGGAGGAGAAATTTGGCGAATTTTAGTTAAGTTTAGTTAAATATGTAGCCTGTATTTTCTCTGTTATTTAAAAATATTCACAATGTTGCTTGATTATTGCTTGATATTCATTTTGAATCATACTGTACATATTTTGCCTTGAAAGTGCCGTGGCCTTTACTGGCATTATTATTATTTTCATTAATATAACAAGTGTTTAATTCACTGTGTTTTTAATATTGTTATTAAGAAAAAAATTCTTTGTTCTGCAAATGTGGTCTGCAAATCATTTTTTCTAAATGTTTGTGTTGAAAAACGGGGGTCGTCTTATAATCAGGGTCGTCTTATATTCGGACCAATACGGTATAAGAGACCCCAAGGTACAGTTTACCTATTGCATCACTTCCTTTAGGGCTTCGGCCTCCTAATTGATCATTGTAGTATAATTGAATGCCCTCTTTCATGTATATGATACCTCCACCACTGGGACGTGGCAACAATTCTCCAAATCCATATGGGGAGGGGGGGGGGGGATGCTTGTGGACAGTAGGGGTGTACACTAGACATAAATAGGAAGCAAACTCAGGAGAAGGAATGACCTCTCACAAATATTTATTTAATAAATTGTTTCAAATAACCCTGCCTCGTTAAATCAATGAACTTGGTGTTTTGCTTTCAAAAATAGGTTATAGAAGAAGTCTAAACTGCAGAAAATAAAAACATCCAAGCTGCCTTTAAGGATACCTTGGAATATCTGTCAATTTTTTAACCATCGGACCCTAGTTTACGACAAAAACAACACAATTGACGGCAGCTCCTTTGCCGCGTGGTTTTTAGAGCCATATAAGGATTAGAGGGGGTGGTTGATAGCAACCACCATATAGCAACCATGACGGTCAAGTGACTGGATGCAGCCCCGATGAAAAAAATAGAATTCCACCCTACACACTCAGGAGATTAATGATGTTTAAATTATTAGGACCATGAAGTCTTTATTTGCATGGGTTTACATTTCGTTCTGTGTAGCATGGAAAAATCGGAGAAACACTCCCATTCAGAATGCATTAGTTTACATTTCGTTCTTTGAAGCACGGTTTTTTTTTTTTTTTTTTTTTTTTTCAGTTTTTGAGGAGCAGCTTCAAAGATGCTAATTTTTCTGCAATAATCCAAAATCCAATGGAAAAACCCGTTGGCTTTTTGTCAAGGGAACCGAGGGCGACGCTCACTTCCGGGTTGGCCAACACACGTCATCCCTCCACCACTCTATACTGTAAAAACACATGTTCAAGTTGAATGATAATGCATGAATTTATTCTTTATTCTGCCATAGCAACACGGTAAATAATTGGCAAAAAATGGGCTGAGAACGAATTCGTGTTTACGATATGTTCAATAAAACGTAATCACGGAAAAAATATGTTTTTTAGACAAACGTAATTGAGAATGCCGAATAGTTCTCTGGGAACGTAATTTTGATGAGAAAGGGTTGCTCTGTCTATCTTGGTCTCTATAGCAACGACCTCAGCTACCCCGCACTGATCAAAAAAACGATTGTTTCTCTCAATCAAAGCACAAAACAGGACAACTGATGCCCATAAACTTAACCCACACATGTTGTGTAATTAACAAGGACACGTTGGTGTAGTTGTGTTGAGGAATGTCACAGATTTCACTGTAAAATCGCTGTTAATGTGCAGCCATCGGGTCTTCCGTTAGCCAATGGGATGAATGAATGCTCATAGCTTCATACATTGCCGTGGAGGGATTACATTGCAATGAGTGGAAAACCCCCTGCGTCGAAAAAAGAAGCACATGGTCCTGCGTTAGCCAATGGGATGAATGCTCATAGCGTCTCGATGTGCAGCCATCGGCTCTTCCGTTAGCCAATGGGATGAATGCTCATAGCTTCATATATTGCCGTGGAGGGGTTACATTGTAACGAGTTGAAAACCCCATGTGTCGAAAAAAGAAGCGCAAGGGTACCCTTTTGCGTCAGAAACTGAAGCCAAAGTCACTGACCGTTCATCAAAAATCGACGCGTTCGGAGTGAGAATGTGTTGGATTGTGTGACTATTCCCCTCGCATATTAACACAATGTGAGGTGGGGTGTGTTCGAAATGACTTACTAATTACTACTTACTACCTACTAAATACTTGGCTTACTACTCGAATCCTTAAATAATGATTGAGTAATCCATTTTGAGTAATCGACGTTCGGAAGACCGTTCTTACTTAACCACCTCAGATGACGTGAATCAAATGACGTGTCAATAACCTACCGGCCGGGCGCCGTTAATAAATATTATAAATAAATATATAAAAGTCACATTTAACATCACAGTACATCTTCAACCTAAGGATTTGCGGTGATATGTTAAAAACAATTATTAAACAATTACATCGGTATGGCTGTGGGCTCTGCTGCTGCGGCTCCCCGTTTAGCGCCATTGCTTCCATTGTTCTTTTGAATAGACGCAGTGCATTCTGGGGCAGTTGAGTACGTCTAGTAAGCTAGCGATGCTTACACAAAATCTTTCCGGAAGTAGAAGACATTCGGATACTACTCGCTTACCTAAAACTCGCTTACTACGTTCTGCTTACTCAATTTGACGTCATAGTTAGTAAGAGTAGGAAGCAAGTATGTGGAATCTAGAGTTACAATACGTAACTAACGTTTGTGTGTCACTCTGTTCGAGCCTGCACGAGAGTTCAATGTTGTCATTAGCTGTTAGGTCTTTCTGACCAATCGCAGTTCAAGGCCCACCTGGGCTGTACCAGTTCGTGAGGGGCCGCTCAGTTACTCCCCTCTTGACAAAATCGACTTGGTTGCGACGTTGACAGTTTAGGTGAGGTTTGCAGACGCACAGCTCAGGCTGCCGGACGGCGCTGCAAGGACCTTTTATAAATGCAGTATTGTTATCCCGCAGTAATCAGCCCGACAGCCCCGAACCGTTTACGGCCCACCGGGAATTTCCCGACTCTCCCGATTACCACTCCTCCACCGTGTGTGTGTGTGTGTGTGTGTGTGTGTGTGTGTGTGTGTGTGTTATTGATAGCCTGGTAATGTGTATAGGCCTACGTACGGTAGGAATATTCTGACTCGATTAAATAATAAATGTTATAGTATTTCCCATCTTAGCTGAGCAAGAGTTTTGTTCGAAAGTTCAGTGATTGAAACAAATAAAAGCCTGGGCTATTGAAGTTTTACGGTAGGCCTACCACTGTCATGCACCTACCCGATGTCAAGTGGACCGGGTTGAATTCACTACGGGTCGCTCTTAAGGTGCGAACACACCAAGCGCGTACCTCGCGTACCATGTACGTGCGTTGCGCAGCGAAAATGTTGCTTGACCATTTTGTGTCAAAAATGGTCAGATACGCGCGTACGCATACGCGCGTAGATGAGACCGTCCAAAACTCCCCCCCCCCCCCCCCCCCCCCCCCCAGCCTGTGGCTGCGCTGGGAGTCCGAGGAAGGAAACCCAAACGCCGCCGTGTTTGGATGGATGATAGAGCTTGGATCGGGTTAGATTAAATAATCTCGGATATAAATAACAATAATCGGGTTAAATAACTTCACATGGTGTGTCTGGTGTGTTTCCAGCATTCGTAGTGTTGATCAGCAGAGAAATAGTCCGCCAAGACGTTGAGGTTGCTTAGCAATCAGACTCTGTCCATGCAAGTGAACGGAGCGTTCACTCTTCGTCATAACTATCAAACCAAACATCCTTCACATTCACCGAGCGAACATTATGAGAGTAAAATGCACATTTCTCGCTAGAAATGTTTCCATAAACGCATTTAATGGCGTAACTATGTTACTATTTCCACTCAGAATAAAGAAAGTTGCCGGCCGTGGCTGCCATGGACATGGCTGCTCTGGAGTCCGAGGTAGGAAACCCAAACGTCGCCGTGTTTGGGTGATAGAGTTTAGATCGGGTTAGATTAAATAATCTCGGATATAAATAACAATAATCGGGTTAAATAACTTCACATGGTGTGTCTGGTGTGTTTCCAGCATTCGTAGTGTTGATCAGCAGATATATAGTCCGCCAAGACGTTGAGGTTGCTTAGTAACCAGAGACTCTGTCCATGCAAGTGAACGGAGCGTTCCCTCTTCGTCATAACTATCAAACCAAACATCCTTCACATTCACCGAGCGAACATTATGAAAGTAAAATGCAAATTTCTCGCTAAAAATGTTTCCATAAAAGCATTTAATGGCGTAACTATGTTACTATTTCCACACAGAATAAAGAAAGATGTCGGCCGTATGCTTCTGTCCAAGCTCACTACTCTCTGCCAGTGACGTCGGGTCAAGCTCAACGCTGATTGGCTATTGCGGCGCGTATGAGTGTAAAAAGTTAAAAAATTTTAACTCCTCGCGTACATGTACGCGCGTATATGTACGCGCGTATATGTGCGCGCGTATATATACGCGCGTATATGTACGCGCCTCATACGCCCCTACAGCGAGTAAAATGTTGCTTGGTACGCATGATACGCGTGTACGCACCTCATACGCGCGTACACCAATGCTTCCCTATGGAAAAATTGCCGATTTTATACGCGTGGTACGCAGGTGACGCGTTTGGTGTGGCCGTACCTTTATATCCATCTTACCAAACATATTTTGGTATCAACACTCTCTGATCTCACTAAAAGGCTAGCAGCACGAAATCAAGGGATATTTAGAATAGAAAAAAATTTGTGATTAATCGCGAGTTAACTATGACATTAATGCGACTAATCGCGATTAAATATTTGAATCGCTTGACAGCACTACTACTTTGCAAATACTACTTTTGCTTCATAAATTCCGGTATGTATTTTTTAAGTTTTTATTAGTGTTACGGGTTCACCGGAGTCAGGACACAGTTCTTCAGCAAAATGGAGCGAACTCCAGTTTAATTCCACTTCGGGCAAACAAACACAATGCCACAAGAACAAAAAGGACAACGTTGAATGTTCATTCTGTCCGTCTAGTGGTCTTACCCGGGGATTCCACCGGACGCGTTACGGCAACGTTATGCTACATGCCCACTGCACCGTCAGTCAACGGACGTGGGAAGGCGTGGCTGACTGATGGGGGAGTAGTCTTTGCAGAGGCATCCGTCAGCCAATGAAATCGCTTCGCCGGGTTCTTCCCGCTTCTTCCTGCTTGTTGCGAGGCAAGATTACCCGATTTCCCGCTTTCCAGTATCGTCAGAGCCCGAGTCGCGTCACAGTGCTTAAATTTGCATACGTGATCTGATTGGATGACGGATCCGTCGCTGCCGAAAAAGTTGAACATTTTTCAACTTCTTGACGGAGCCGAAGGCTCCAACGGAACGGACGGATCCACAACGCATTGCGCGTCCGTCCCCATTCAAAGTCAATGGGGATCAGTCAACGGACGGAGGTAGTGGGCACGGGGCGTTACGGCTGCGGCACGGAACGGTTGCGACTCTGCCCTGCTTGCATTTCCACTGGGCGCGTTACGGCAGCGCAACGTGCGTTGCGAGCCAGCCGTATTCACGCGAGATCACGCGATAATTCCTAAACATAATGTACTCAACTTCCACTCCCAAAACGACTGCAATTAAATGCCACGCTTTGACCTTCCGGCCATTGCCCTTATAAAAATTATGATTTGATACATAAATTACGTTGTGATATGAGTATTGTGTTTTATTTTGAAAATTGACCGGATGCTCTATGGCTTTCACTTTTTCACTTCCTGCCCTGCTCGATCTGCTCTGTTGAAATTGACGCGGTTCTGCAACGGCTTGCGGCAAAAATAGAAATGCTACGGAATGATAGCGCTGCGGCACGGCGAGCCGCTCCTGGGACGCTGCTGAGACGTTGCGCAGCTGCGCCCGGTGGAAATGGTCTCATTGATTAGAGTGGAACCTATCTGCTGCGGTGACCGCGGCCAAGACGTGCCGCAGCCGTAACGTTGCCGTAACGCGTCCAGTGGAATCAGGCCTTTACGACGCTCTCTCTGGCTCGCAGAGAGCGTCTTCCTTCTCTCTCTCAATCCCCCACTGAAAGACAAGCAGGCACATAAATACACACTTCCTGATTGGGTCAGATTGCAGACCCCATCACCCCAGCAGACCCGGTGCTCCATACTCCCCCTGCAGGCCAGACGCCTCCCCACCTCCACAATCAGGCTATCATTGAATTCTCCAACCTGTCAAATCCTACTTCACATCTTCTCGGACGTTTTCTGTTTCAGAGCGGGACGGCTAGCTTGCCCCGCCAGCTGCACCAGTGAGTCCTCAGTTCATGGACCTATTTTAAAAGCCTTATATTTTATCAAGGGACAATTAAAGAGACAAGGGCCCTTAATGGGGGTGCGGGCGGCCAATGAAGCTCAGTTCACTGGCCTCCGCAACTTATGGGATGGTATTGATTGATTTTGAGTGCTTGTAGTTTTTGGGGACTGTTCAAGTCACGTTTCAGTAGTCTTCATTTTGTTATGAATAATATGTTATGTTATTAAAGTGGCAGTGTGGCTTTGCTTTACCCAGGGACTTTATTTCTATTTCTGGCCTGGGGATTACCAAACAGCCCAAAAAGAAGTGGAATAATTTAAGGGGCAGATACAAAGTAAGAATAAGTGTTTATCTGCTTTGTATTATATACTTATAGAGCTTTCCAGGGATTCCTTCAAAATTTACCTTTAAATAGAGTTTTAAATAAAGTGTACTTAAGTGTGATTACGTGAGAATAATTTGACAGTGCAGTATTGAATACCAGGAGCTTAGGGACCCGCCCACCGGCAGAAGGGTAGGGGCTGGTACAGCTACTGCTGCCTGGCAGTGATATGGTGCAATGGATGCTGCCCTCCAGGGGCAGCACTTCAGTCCCCCCGGTTGTTCCAAACATGGCTGCCACTACAGGTGGAGTAGTAAGCACACCGGCTTCTACCTCCTACCTCTGGCTTCTACACCGGCTTCTAAGCCAGGAGAAGTAGCAGCAGAAAGAGACCTAGGAGCTTTTGAGGGAGCAGGGAGAAAGGGAAGAGGAGAGAGAGAGAGAGAGAGACAGAGAGAGAAAGAGAGAGAGGCAGTGGCGAGAGAGGAGAGGGAAAGGGCGGCAGCAATAAGGGCTGAACGGTACCTGTCCCTGTTTGAGCAATTAATAGATTTTTTTTTAATAAATCTAGTTCATCCGCTTCTTCATAGCAACAGTGTATTTCTATATTTTTGCATTTCACAAGTATACTGGAGTGTTACACAAGGACTTCAGGAGGCAAGAGTTTCAAGAAGAAAATCGCTGCTTTATTAAGCATAACATTGCAACCAAAAAACATAAACAACTTATTTACACATCAAAACTGGAGTTAACATTACTGAACGGATTGAGCAAGTAAACTGTACATACAAAGGAGAATATAACATTTGTCATTACAAATATGTACATTAATTTACAAAGCAAGGAATAAATACAAGGTGTGTGTGTGTGTGTGTGTGTGTTCGTTCATGTTCTCCCAGGCAAATGTCCATTGCTGCAGGAGCAGAAACCTGGGCAGCAAGCCTCGCAAACAGAGACCGGATCTCCAGATACTGCAGGAAGATGGCCCACCAGCGGGTTTTGAGGATCCTGAACGACCTCTCCACAATTTGGCACAGGCACAACGCCCTCTGGCATTGTGCCTGTTGTAGCCTCAACATGACCTGGTAATCAAAATTCACATGGATGTAATAGTGTCACCAAACTTTGTTTATGTGCATGTGTGACAGAAGAGAGGGTTCTTACCGGCTACAGGGTGTCGGTATGGCATCATGATGGCCACGGGCTCTGCAGGCATGGTTACCCTCAGTAGTAGATAATAGACCCCAAAAAGGCACATTCCTGAGGGCTTCAGCTTCTGGTCAGGGTGTGAGGGTGGGGGCCAAAACCCCCCTTCCGTTTCCGGTCTGTGGGGGATTGCGAAGGGTGTGGGCCCATAGACATCATATAGGTAGACGCCCCCTTCGGCCTTGGACGGCATAAATCGTCGGCGCCATCTTGGTACGGGAGTTATTTCGTCTGTGTGTGAAGATGTGTGAAGATGCCTACTTCATGCGCCGCTTGGGGCTGCACCACCGTCAGGACGATTCAAACAAGATCGCAAGGAATTACCTTTCACAAGTAAGACTAAACAATTGTTTCTATTTGTGATTGTAAAATTCAGTCATGTCATGTAGATCATGTGTTATGTTGAGAGCTAAAAAAATGTCACGATACTCTACATGCACCTGTGAGATGCACCTGCAGTCAGTCGCCGAAATTGACGTTTTAAACGTTATTTCTATTTAAATGTTGTTTTTTTTGAAAGATACATCTGTATTATGAATCTGACTGACTGGCTAGCTAACCTTTCTCGCAATTTTAAGGTTTCCCAAAGAGAAGCAGTTGAGGAGACAGTGGGAAGTGGTTGTGAAAAGGGAAGACTTTTCTGCCAATAAGAGGTCAATGCTCTGTAGCCAGCACTTTCAGCCGGAGTATTTTGACCGGACAGGCCAAATTGTCAGGCTCAGGGATGGAACTAAACCATCTGTGTTCAGTTTCCCAACACATCTCAAAAGAGTAAGTGCATCACTAAGCTTGCTGAAAATGGTTTTATTGTGTGTGTGTGTGTGTGTGTGTGTGTGTGTGTGTGTGTGTGTGTGTGTGTGTGTGTGTGTGTGTGTGTTCATTTGGATTGATTGAGAATGAGATACACCTGTTCAAGTATTTTGTTCTTCGGTTTTAGAAAGTGGCAGCCAGGACTACACAAGCCTCAAGGAAGGCTGAAGCGAGCCTTGTAATTGACTGTTCTTTACAATCATTACAAGTCACTGAACCTTCACCTACCTACCTTGTGAGTATTTACACTAGCTATGCCCCAAAACAGCAGTGAGCATCATGGCATCATAAACATTACTCACTACTGTTTTGTCCTTTTTTACTAGGAACACACTTATGCATTGCCTCCATCTCCCACTCTTCTCAAGACTAGACTCAATGAAGCCCTGGCTAGGGTGGAGAGTCTTGAGAAAGAGATGAGGAACTCAATGGCCCGAGAGTGGAGGGCGAAGAAAACAGTGCGTTGTCTTCTGGAGGACCTCAGGGGGAAGAAGAGCTGCAAGAGAGGCTTGACTTATACTCAGGTAACATTGAAATTAAACTTTGAATGTCATGTATATCTTAGGGCTGTAACCAAAGAAATACAACTGCAATAATGTGTTCAAATGCTTGGCTTGTCTGAATTTCATATATCAAACTTAAACTCCAAATACCTGACGTCTGTAATATGCCCCCATTCATAGTTTGAATAGCATCTGGCACAGACAAAAGCCAACAATCATAGTCTGATAGCTCTAGCTTCAAGACACACAATAGCCAGGTACCTTTGTTGGCAGGTGTTTATGGGCACCTGTTTAGGGCAATCAGTCATGGTTCCTGGCTTTTGTGCATCTTTAAGCTAGAGCTATTAAGTCAATGATTGTTGGCTTTGGTCTACAGCCACGACAAGATTACATTTTTCATTCATATGGCCTTGCCTGGAAATAAACACATTAGCCTATTGGTGTTTTCATAATGACATTCATACTCTTTCAGTCACTTACTAATTACTCTGTGCTATCTGCATTTCAGATCTTCCATTAGGCCTCCTGTCCAAACAGGGCCACGAGTACACTAAAGAGCAGAGGGAGTTTGCCCTCACTCTCCACCTGCACGGGCCCAAAGCCTACTCTTACCTGAGAGAGTCTCTCCACCTCCAGCTACCACATCCACATACATTGCAAAGGTATTTGCCATTACATTTAATTGCACTTTATTGATAGGAAATTACTGGTTCAAATACATTTGTATTATATTATTGCTACTTAATAATAACTACTTTTTCATTTGATAAAGGTGGATGAGCTCTGTGGATTCCAAGCCTGGACTCAACACCATGATGCTGGACATGTTGAGAAGAAAAAGAGAGGAAGATCCAGTGAAGTATGGACGTGTGGCGCTCATGCTGGATGGCATGGCCATCAGGAAACATGTCCAGTACAGTCCACATTCCCAGAAAATGACCGGATTTGTGGACATGGGGGATGGCCTAAACGAGACGGATATTGCCACTGAGGCTCTGGTTTTTATGGTGGTTGGCCTACAAGGCCATTGGAAGGCTCCAATTGCCTACTACCTGACCAAGTCTCTGACGCCCGACACACAGAAGGTCCTGCTGGTACATGCGCTGGAGGCCCTGCATGAGCGTGGCATCCGGGTCATGTCCCTCACAATGGATGGGCATGCATCAAACATAAGCATGTGCAACCAGCTGGGGTGCCAGCTAAAGGCCAACCCTTGTGAGCCTTTGAAAACATTTTTCCCCCATCCTGCGACTGGCGAGAGGGTGTTTGTCATGATGGACGCTTGCCACATGTTGAAGCTGGCAAGAAACATGCTGCAAGCGTACAGCCCAATCTGTAGCAGAACTGGCCTCATCAACTGGGACTACGTTGTTTGTTTGAACGATATTCAAACAAAGAAGGGACTGCATGCTGCCAACAGGGTCACTGAAAAGCACATTCAGTTTGACTCACAGAAGATGAAGGTGTCCCTGGATGCACAGACGCTGAGTCGCTCTGTGGCAGTAGCGCTCCGAACGCTGAGGGACCTGGGGTATCCACGCTTCACCCTCTGTCAAGCGACAGCCGAATTCATTGAGGTAAGACTACATTCAAACATTGTTTTCTTTTCAAAGGGTCCTGGCCATCTTCTTCATCTTCATCTCCATCTTCTTCCTTTCTATTTCCTAAACAATTTCTTTTAGATGATTGACAGGCTGTTTGACATTATGAACAGCCGCAATCCCCGTGCCAAAGGATTCAAAGCCCCCCTGGGATCTTTGAATTGGACAAGGAGTGTGGAACTCAGTTTGGTGATGAAGGATGGAACTCCCCTTCATCGTTCAAAGAGGTATTTTAAATAGTGACTCTTCCATATGTGCATGCTCTGCTTATGCATGCATATGATGCTCTGTTCTCTTGTTCCGATCTTTTTGCTGTCTGCGGTTTTTCAGTTCATACAGGTGAATGTGGAAATGTCCATGAAATGTCAGGAAATGTCCATCTACAACTTTCAAACTGACAAAACATTTTCTTTTTAAGGTACCTGTCTGTCATGGGGTTTGTCATCAACATTGACACCCTAATGCTGATGTGTCCTGAGCTGCTTCAGAGTCAGCAATATATCTGCACCTACCGGTTCAGCCAGGATCATTTGGAGCTCCTTTTCAACTCCATCAGGGCATCAGGTAAGGATCTCAGAAGTTTCTAAATTAATTAAATTGTCTTTCCAAAAAAGTCTTTGACGTCTGAAAAGAGTAAATGTCGGTATTAAGTGTTGTGGGTTTTTGGTTTTTAGGGGGCTGGAACAACAATCCCTCCCGCAGGCCAGTTCCAGGGCATCTTCCGCCGGCTCATGGTCCGATGTGGTGTCACACCGAGCACTTCAGGGAATGTGGCACCACAGGATGAGACCGTGTCCCTGTCGGCTGTAGAGATGTCCTCTCCCTCTGAAACAGAAGAGCTTGAGGTGCCCTTCGTGAATGTCTCTGCGTTGATTGGGGACCACAGCTACTTGCCAATCCGCTTTGGTGCCCTAGTGGAAAACGCACTGGTCTACATTGCAGGGTTTGTGGTGCGGCAGGTTTTGAGAAAGCTGTCCTGTGGTGCGTGCCGTGCTAGCCTGGTGACAGATGCTGCACGCGCATCTTTCGACGAGAACTACCACCTGCTGACTCTGAAGAACAAAGGAGGGCTGATGATTCCTTCAGAGGGGACAGTGAAGGTGGTCAGGTCAGCAGAGCGGTTCATTCGCCAGCCTGCATCAGGGCAAGCTGTCAGTGTGTCTGTGGTCAAGCAGTTTGTCCGGGCTGACATCTGGACAGATGATGTGTTTCTCCTCAAGGAGCACATTCAGGACACACAATTTGGCATTGAAAACCACCACTTTGCACTGTTGTCCTTGGTTGTGTCTGTATTTCACAAGATCAGGCTGCACCACATTGCAAAACTGAGCACGCTGCAATTACAGACTGGCAACAGTCGAAAAAAGCTCAGCAAGACAATACTTTTTAAAGGGTTCTAGCCTAGATTCAATCATTTTATTATATCATATATTGTGTGAAATTTTATATTTTATTATATCGTATATTGTGTGAAATTGTATATTGTGTCAATTGCATTATTTTATTATATCATATATTGTGTGAAATTTTATATTGTGTCAATTGCACTGCATAGATGTGAAAATGTTATGAGCATGATTGTATATTATGTCAAATTGTACAAATGTACAAATGTACAAATATACATATATATATATATATATATATATATATATATATATATATATATATATATATATATATATATATATATATATATATATATATATATTATATTATATTGTTTCACATATTATATATATCATATATGTTATTCCATTGCACATTATACTGAGTCATATTATATTGTATTATATATATGCTATGTTATTTATATTACAGTTCAACTATTGAGTGTATGTATATATTGAGATGTGTGTATTTTTACTGCTATAGAAATATATAGCTTTTTTTTGGTAATGTTGACTTGTGAAATAAATGTGTATTGCCAATTGCACTGTTCAAGGTTTCTTAATGCACATACTTGAAAAGGAACTATTAAACTATGAAAAACACACTGACTGCCAGTTTCTCACTATTTGATGTATGCTCTTTCTCTTAATGATCAATACGTAGTAACTAAAGAAGCACTATTTCGATAGTTTATAGATCTTCTCAGTATTTTCAAAGTGCACGGGCTGTGCAAGAAAAGTGAGCGTTTATCATAGACCCATGCACATGTATGACTGGCGATTTAACTAGCGAGATTCAAAGTAACGTAGAGGCAAATCTTTTTCACACACTTCACGTAGAGCATAAACCCTTGAATACTCCATGAAATTGGTTGCGAAATGTAAAAGGTTATCGTGATTTTTATCCAGATAAACCGCAGCTCCTGGCAACTTGCGCTTGTTTGACACGTCTGACAGACCTCTGGCTTCAGAGAGCTCCCGTACCAATATGGCGGCGACGCGTTTCGCCGAGGCAACGGGCTGAAGCAGTGGAGGCGGCGTCTACCTATATGATGTCTATGTGTGGGCCTCTTTGGAGGTGGTTCGATGGGGTGGGTCCCTGTGTGTGTGTGTGTGTGTGTGTGTGTGTGTGTGTGTGTGTGTGTGTGTGAGACAGCCTGATTTACAGTTGTAGCGACCGGGGTGGGGTTGGGGGTGCAATATAAAAACCCTGAGTGTTGGTATGGCCTCACGACATTACAACCACACCATAGCCCAGCCACAGACAGCGTTTCATATCAACATACTCCACACGACCAGCGAAAGTGTCGTGATCATAGACATTGAAAATCAACCACCTTTGGGTATGTCCGGCTATCATACACCTCAATCAAACCTTGCTTCTAATAAAAAAAAAACATGCCTCAATTAGAAGAATGAGACCTGTCTTAGGTGTGAAAGACCAGCGTACCGAAGTGTCATTGTCATGGAAATATCAATCATAACTATAAATATACAATCACATACAAATTATATTAACCTTGTTGATATAATTATTACATTAGAAGGAACTGTATAACATTCTCCCTGTAACTTAAAACAAATCCCTTCCTCTCTTAACTGAGAGAGGTTAAGTTAATTCGTATTCAAGTTCCCAATGGAGCCAGTAAGTCTGGTTTTGTGACCAGGCCAATCGACTGACTTCTTTGTTGTGTAAACTGTTTACAGCCATGTCTTACAAACCTGCAGACATGTCCAATATCCACCCATTGTATCACAAATTGACTTGGCCTTAGGTCACTCCCACTCCCTACCCACAATGGAAACGTTCCCTATAAGAATCTTGTTCACCTATTGTTTCATCGAATGTGTTCTTGGTAACTTTTGTATCTACTTTCCCATGATCATGCCTTAAGATTAAATCAAATATTTCGCTGTCCGACATGTCCGTGAGAGAACTTTCTCTTCATCAAATGGCGTTGTCGGCAGGATCCCAATATGAGATCATCAGACTGGTAAGTTATGTTTTTTTTAAATGACTATCTTGCCATTCTGACCCTCTGACGGGATCCGAAATTTGGAAAATAGATAAACACATGTGATTAGGATCTGACCCGGACCTTTGGAGGCGATTAGCACTAAAACAACTATTCAGCTCACTTCTTAATAGGGACGAATGCAGGGGTGTTGGCGGAGGTTCATAACGACCTTGGACTGCAACGTTTTGAGATTCCTATGAGCAGATATACAATACTATTGGTAACTCCTTTGTATTGACTCTACTCGCTAAAATACGACTCTTATTAAGGGTAATAATCCCTCCAGAAACTTCGTACATTAAAAAAAGAAAGAGGGGATAAGTGGACATAGTTGCCTGCCTTTGGTATGATGAATGTAAACTAGTGGTTTATTTTATATAAAGGTTAAGATAACACCCTCGGGAAGATCGATCTAAAAGCATGAGGTTTCATTTAAATTCTTATTTAGGCGGAGGCTCTGTCTGATATTTTTTGCTAAAATATCCAAGAATTAAGAATCCCTACGAATTGATAATCCGTACTACGTAGGCATCAAGGATTGGCCAGTAGTAGACTGTTTGTTCCTACGAATGGAAAGCTTGTGCCGTGCGAATCATTAGCAAGATTTCGCTCTGCAGATTAACTCTTGTTATGTGACGAATGTAGGAATGTTGGCGGAGAACGTTTTGATTACTCTCAGTAAGGGTAATAACCCTCCAAAGAACTACGTACATTACAAGAGTTACGTTGGTGTGTTACAAATAACTGTGCATCCCAAGTAAAACCCATTCAGTAAGTAGCCCAGTAATAGAACAGTTTGGGATCCCACATACGGCCAACCAGTGAATGTATTTGCTTGGACCTCAGATGAATGGGTAATGTACGTCCCTCGGAAGTTATGCAATTCTGACCCGGACCTTTGAACGTTTCTGTACTGACAGACCGTTCACTGGTATGATGAATAGACAGAGATCTATTTCAAATAGGGCTGATGATTGCACCCACGGGAAGAAGTTATGAAATTCCGACCTGGACCTTTGCACCGTTTCTGCACTGACAGAAACGGTTCAAAGGTATGATGAATGGACAGAGATCTATTTCAAATAGGGCTGATGATTGCACCCACGGGAAAACCAAGTAGGATGAATTGAGCGGCCTCATGTTGTTTGAACCTGAATGAAATGTACATAAAATAGAGGAGCCTCCCAACCTAAAGACACCAACGACGGCGGAAAATTTGATTTAACCACTGTTCAACTTTTCTTGTCATGTTACTAAACTTATCTTTTTTCAGAAAAGTGGACGAGTGGTAAAACGAAATACAATAGAAAAATAACGTCCGGCCTTTACGGACGCAAACAGTGCCAGCAGGTAAGTATGGCACTGAAACAACTGAGGGAATAGGCCCCCCTCGTTTGTGAAAAGAAAAATATATAAAGAATATCGTAGTGTCTCATCCCAATTGTTATGTTATGTATTTTTCGCGCCGTATTTCTATCCTTTCTTTCCATGCTTTGCTTTCATGTTGTCTACAACCTCTTGTAGACCCTTCTTCTCTCCACAGCGCTGGAGAAGCAGTTTTACGCCGTCCCGAAATTCTAAATATTTGAATGCGATTGTAATAGATTTACTGCTGAGTTGTATATGATCTGAGAGATTGTATAGATTTTTTCAGATAAATAGCAATGTCCAAGGAACGAATGCCCGAAAAACGTAGCAGTTCAGGACACTGATCCAGAGCCAGAGGACAATTCAACTCCACAGAAGTTTATTCTTCAAACAGGTTTGATTGACAAACCACGAGTGAGTACCCTGAAACTAACATAGAAATAAATAAATCGGGCTCCTTTGAGACATTGACTTTACTCTGATTTACAAATTTGTACAAAATATATTAATATCATTCAGTTAGGTAACATTTCTTTGTTTCTTTATTGAACAGATCTGTGGTCTCCATTTACGTTGAGTCCCACATGTTTTAAAATTATTAAATAACATTAACATAGCCTACTTTTAGCATTAAAGATTCATGACGTAAAACTATAACCGAAGTGATTGTGTTTTGTTTCGTATATCCCTATCTGTTGTATCAGCTGTGTGTGTATTCCTTTATTTGTATTAATTTGTGTGTGTTTTCTTTCCAAAAGAACGTCTGACTCCCACAATCATAAAGAGTAAAATGGGCGCCCATTCATCAAAACGGGACGCTAAGGTGACAATAACGGTATCTAAGCAAATTAAAAAAAGAGCGGACGTGGTAAGAACTCGCTATGGTAAGAAAAAAAACGATCCTATAGTGCCACCAAGATCCCCCGCAGATATAGTCTTGAGAGAAGAAGGCATATACTCGGTCTTTCCATTTACTTATGATGTGTACGAATGGACAGATGGCTGTTGGCCAATAGGTGGTTCTTTTGATTCTTGCAAACTACAAGAATTAAAAGAAACAATAACGTCTGGACCAGATCCGAAATGGGATTTTCATTACACACAGAATTGTTTAGATGCATGGATTCGCACGGAAAAAACGACACCCAATACCGAAACCAGTTAAACAAGAAGTAACTCCAGAAATCGCGTCTAACATTTTCAAAAAAACGATGCGAATCAACCCAGATTGGCCAGAAATGTATAGAACAGCTCTGTTGAACATAACAGCAACTAGTAATGCAGAACATGTTGATAAATTAATGACTGAAATAGAGTTAACAGCCGCCGAAATAGACGCTATTAAAACAGCCCAAAACAACATAAAAGACAAAACCGCCCTCGCTACACTTTGTGTAAGGAGCCAACGTCAACTTGTTAGAGACCTAAACAGATGCTATTACTGCGAAAAGATTGGTCATCGGGAGAGATATTGCAGAAAGAAACACAGAGACAAGGCCAAAACCGTCTGCCCCGCCCATGGAACCAGTCAGTGCCCCCACACCATGAAGAACCCGCTCCAACGCCCAGGTGAGTATAATCATTACTTAGGACCCCTTGGAAAAGGAAACAAGGATCCAGGCAACGCTTCTTCAACTGTCTTCCACCCCCACCAAAAATCCAAAATGCTCCGTGCAGGTAGGACAAAACCATTTTGAATTTCTTGTCCATTCTGGTGCTACAGTATCAGCTATTAACAAAACTGGCATTTTACAAGAAAGTAACCAAACATTGAAAACGGTTGGTATTGCTGGCATTACGATGAGTGAAACAATATCAAAGCCGGTTCCTACTATTGTATCACATGTCCCGTTGGAACAGAAGTTTTTAATCTCTCCCTCCTCTCCTGTTAATTTAATGGGACGAGATATGTTGTGTAAACTAAATGCAGTAATCTTTTGCACTCGGTATGTTTATGCGAATACCCGATGATAAGTAACGCTACATTGTTTAACAACGTCGTACCAATAGAATATCAACAGAAGACGTGCTTGTTTCTAAATCACACTGCTGCATTTAATCCTATCACGCAACTATACATTGGTCCGGCCGGTTGTGCTGCAGTTGTGTCTCTCAAAAAAAAAAAAAAAAAGACAAATTTTCTCTCCTTCACGACAATACAACTGTACCACACATCATACTAGCTATTTCACCAACACATACACCCCAAGAATTAGAAAACATGATTAAAACCATACACAACACAAAACCCATTAGTTCATCAGCGAACTCTACAGGTATACTGCACACACTACAGTCTGACGGTTGGAGACTAGATTTGAAAACCCTGTTGTTTGCGAATTCGAGTTGTACATTCCATCTCTTAAAGTTACATTAAAGTCAGATGCTACTTTGACTTGTATTCGACAGTATCGTTTGTCCCCCGAAGCATTAGATAGAATTCAGCCGGTAATAACTTCTCTTTTATCTCAAGGTATTCTAAAGGAAACAACTACTAGTCCTTGTAACACACCCATATTGCCCCTCCCGAAGCCAGGGAGACCAGATGAATAGAGATTTGTACAAGATTTGAGAGCAGTCCACAATTGCGTTGTTCCCATCACACCCATAGCCCCACATACAATACTGTCATCAATCCTTTCAGATTCCACACATTACACAGTAATTGATCTGTGCTCAGCGTTTTTCGCTATTCCAATACCATCTGACAGCCCTACCCATGACTTTCATCCTGGTGATATGATCATGTTAAAGTCACTTAACCCAAATGTTCTCCTCCCCAGATGGCAAGGACCAATCCAGGTGTTACTGACCACGAGGACTGCAGTCAAACTCCAAGGAAAACCAGAACATCCATGCAAGCCGATGCCGCCCAGCACCTCCAGAAGAGGAAAGCACCAACGCCTCGGATGGACGACAACTCCGGAAGAGGAAAGCACCAACGCCTCGGATGGACCACCCCTACCGTGATTGTGGTAGAAATTAGTGAGTATATTCTATAGTAAACCATGATTATTAATAGGCTTAATATTTTAAATAGTGGAAAGCACATGACGCCTGAGTCTGGGTTCACACCAGATGGTGGGCGCACAGAAATCTCCTGGGAACTGCGGGGTCAAGTCATGTTGACCTCCACCTTTCAGCCTTGGGTCATTTTGGCTAACAAGGCTAATCCATGCAGACCACTGAACTGGGCAGTTGATAACATGCTGTGACGAAGATTGACGGGCGGAAACCCCGTTGTGACTCCATTGTAAACAAAGAAATTCCTATACGTGTATAAGTGAGGCTGCAGCCCAATGTGGGGCCAGTGACTTTGCAAACCTACTCAGGCTGTTGTCGTTGTTGTTTTTCTGCACGATAAAGTCTTTTGTCAATTCTTGCTCCGGACCCCTCGATTTCTTTTGCACTCTCTCTCTTAAATTAGTCTAAGTGTTTTAAATCTCGATTAATCTCCGTTATGATCTGCATAATACTCCTGATGAGCCCAGCAGACCAATGCAACGCAACCACCAGCAACAACGACCGACTCCCAACCATAGCGGAACCCCAGCTAACCACATCATCACACAACCAGTTTGCAAGCCGACTTGCTGCAATTCAAACCCACTTCAACACCACCAAGATCTGTGGAATCAGACCCCACTCTGTATCCTCAGAATTACCCTTGATGGCCGTAGCGCTATCCCCATGCGCTATGGCAGACGCTTTCTACTCCTACTACAAATCAGAATAGGCCCCTTACTCCAATGAAGAGATACCAAATGGAAAATGAGTGACCTAACATACCAGACATAATTTTTAGTATTGTACATTTTTATGGCTTTATTAATGATTGACACATAGTTAATCTTAAACTCTCTATTTACATATTTATTGCTTTATTGTTTATTTTTACTAATTTCTTTGACTTTCATTTTATTACTTTATTAATGATTACTTTCACTTTTACTAATTTCTTTGAATTTGCAATTTTACTAATGTATATATTGATTACTTTATTAATGATTGATTTTTACTAATTTCTTTGAATTTTATTCCTATTATTCTGTGTTTTAACTTGTTTTACCATCATTTGTAATCCTGTGACATAATATATCACCTGTAATAAGTGTTGATCTTATGATCAAAAAGGGAGGAACTGTCAATATCAATCATAACTATAAATATACAATCACATACACATTATATTAACCTTGTTGATATAATTATTACATTAGAAGGAACTGTATAACATTCTCCCTGTAACTTAAAACAAATCCCTTCCTCTCTTAACTGAGAGAGGTTAAGTTAATTCGTATTCAAGTTCCCACTGGAGCCAGTAAGTCTGGTTTTGTGACCAGGCCAATCGACTTCTTTGTTGTGTAAACTGTTTACAGCCATGTCCAATATCCACCCATTGTATCACAAATTGACTTGGCCTTAGGTCACTCCCACTCCCTACCCACAATGGAAACGTTCCCTATAAGAATCTTGTTCATCTATTGTTTCATCGAATGTGTTCTTGGTAACTTTTGTATCCAGTACTTTCCCATGATCATGCCTTAAGATTAAATCAAATATTTCGCTGTCCGACGTGTCCGTGAGAGAACTTTCTCTTCATCAGTCATTCAGGCATAATATGGACATATTATGTCCTATTAAAAGCAAAAGACTGTGATGATGAGATGCGTATGTCTACAGAACTACAGAAGATTGGGTACGTTTCCGTGTAAAGGTATGCCCTGAGCTGGATGCTGAACGGTGGGTATCTACACAGAGACCCTGTGTCACCCAATGGAGATGGGCTTATGGAGATGTGTTATACCGCATGGATTAAGCGATGCGTTGATCCAAGGGTATTACCGGAGGCCCGGTTTTGCCCTGGGACAGTGCTGTAAAATCTGTCGATTGTTTTGAAACTATCTTTTTTATCCAGTAGTGGGATTGGCCCTCGATACTCTCGATTTTTGAGAAGATAGACAGAGTGGTAAAGAAGTACCCGTGTCCCCCCACTGAGTGGTACCCCAATACCCCAAGGAGCACGTGTGCTACTAAGGATGTTAAAAAACAGCTATTTTTATCAGATGCTGATGAAGAGGGTTCACCAGATCACCGCGATGGTGGTATGGTGCTGGATGGGTTGGATGCAACAGGCCACTAGCTATGGAAAATGGTGAATATATATACCATTAATATATGATTATGTGTGTGTGGTGTGTAAGTCTTATGTATTTTTGTTTTATGTTGCGCAGAACAGGTGTATGCTGATCATCCCCCACATGAAGAAGCCAACACAGAGTGCGGTTATTTAAATTGTGTACAACCCGAACATGGTTTTGACAAACGACTGGATTGAATCTGACCTTACTGCCACATCGGGGGCCCGACAGTGAGCCGGTTACAGATTCGGGTATTGGAGCAGGTGGATGGCCCGGAAGGAAGGTCCGTTCAGACTGTTGGGGGTGCGCGTACAACTGTCCGAGTCAACAATGCCATACATGCCTGTATGCCGTCTCAGTATCATTACGAAACCCATTACGATGATATGTGTTGTGTTAAAAAACACAACGGGTCTATCGATGGCACCTGAAAAAATCCTAAGTGTATCTGTTGTAAATTCCCTATTAGTTTGTAATATCGTATCGTATAATATATAGCGTTATTTCTATTCAGACACTTTGGGCAGCCCAGGTAGCGTCGTAGGGTCCTAGAGTTACGAGTTGTACGGGGCTGCGCCAGAGCTCGTTGCGCGCGACTGCTTAACACGCCATGACAGAGAATGCGTTCGTGAAGAGTGAGTAATATTGAACTACGTGTATCTACGTAATATAAATGTTATATACATTCCGTAACTCGGTTCCTTATAGTAGCCGTGATTTGTGTGGTTCTGTTACTGTGTTAATTGATTTACTCACGAATTGGGTAGCTAGTGTATTAGCCTGCACCTCGTGAAGCACGTGTGCGTCACGCTGCCGCACCATGTCGGCCGTTATATTGCACTATTGCATTATTGTGTTAACGTGTGCATGTGGCAGCTATTTATGCCAGTTATGTTTAGATAGCATTTATGAGATGTTGTTAGTACTAGAGCCCGGTGTTTTAGTAGGTAAATCTAGTAATAACTATTTGTCTATTTCTTATTCTGTCTTACAGAAAAACCATTCCTACATCATTCATTTATTCATACATCTGTTCATCCATTCCGTCATTCATTCGGTTGCTTATTGAAGCCATCATTGATGTCATTCGTCTGCAAGAGATATAAACATCCTGAACTGTTCCCTGTGTATGCGTCTACTCTCTGACCGGAGTTACCGTCCTGGATAAAGTGATCCAAGCAAACACACACATACATTCTACAATATTGGTCCTTCGAACCGGAATACTTCACCCACGACGGAGCCATGGACGCACAGAGAACCGTAGCAGCCGAAAGCGGAACACAAGGACGAGGAAGGCCGCGACAACTTCCAGCACACATGCAGGGCTATCAGGTCAGCTTACCACAGTCCCTCATGCCTTATACTGCCTCCTTCAAAGACGACATCGAGAGCGCCAGCGCACAGCAGCTGCGGTCACTCAGCCTGCGGACCGAGTCCGCCGCTACAGGTGACCAGCTATACACCGCGCTCGGGCCCCCTCCCTGTCCCTTTTCGCCAGGAGCAGTCGACGATAAGGCGAGTCAATGGGACTTAGCATCGGATGCTAGCAGTCTGCCCAGCCACCAGCACTTGTCTGTGGGGCTCCAATCACCACCCCCCTCCGAACAGAGCTGCTACAGACGGCGCTTAACAGAATACAGCTTCGATGCTAGCGGACCAGGTCCTCCTACGCAACAGCACACGCCATATACTGGTCTAGGTGTCCCGTCGAACCAATCACCTTGGTTGGATCCCCAACCAGACAGCCGTGTCATTCAGCAGCAGCCGTTATCCCCCCAGCCGGGACCACCTACCCAGCCTCAAGATAAGCTGTCGCTAACATCATCGCTGTGCACAACAACCGCAGTATTGCGGTCTCAAACAGGTTGTACACTAGGCCAAAGGCAGCAGAGCTACACGTTGACTCAGTCCCTGCCATCAACAATAACTTCTGCACCGCCATTCGGAGCAGTTCCTAGGCCGCCAGTTCCCACTGCGACGAGTATGGTCATGACACAGTCTAACTCCCAGGCGATGCAAGCAGTGGGCCAACAACTGTCAACAGCAACGGGGTACCAGCCTACCTTCCATCCAAACCAGCCTGTGTCATCGCCTGTGCATATCATGTGCGCCAATATGCCAACGGCCGTACAGGCCCAATATCAGCCTACATATCAACCCCAGACGGCATATCAATATGTTCAAGCTACGCCTGCACAGCCTACATATCAACCCCAGACAGCGTATCAATATGCTCCAGCTATGCCTGCACAGCCTAAATATCAACCCCAGACAGCGTATCAATATGCTCCAGCTATGCCTGCACAGCCGACATATCAACCCCAGACAGCGTATCAATATGCTCCATATACGCCTACACAGCCTACATATCAACCCCAGACTGCAACAGCGCAGTACCCCGCACACCAGTTACCAGCTGCAGCTGCTCTCCAGCCAGTGGGCCAGCACCCAGGAGGCATGCCTCTGCAGTTCACCTGTCAACCACCCACATGGGCAGTGGCGCCCTTACCATACACACCTGCTCCCCCCCCGCAGACAGCGTATCAGCCTCCGCCAGTCATCCCAACTCAGCCAGCCTATCTGCTGGTGCCTCTACCACCGTACCAGCTGAGCCATCATCCACAACCGGTGTACCACCCCCAGCCTGCTCCAACAACACAGCCAGCCTATCAGCTGGTGCCTCCAGCACCGGTCCAGTATGCCCTTCAGCCCCAGCATACACCAACACTGATGCCATCCGCTCTCCAGCCTCCCATGCAGCCAGTCCCAGTACCAAAACTGCCTAAGTTGGTCAACGACAATGAGAGAGACTTCACTGACCTTAAGATGGCGCTGGACCACCTACTCAGTCCCCACACTGAACTCTCTGAGCATTACAAGTACCGTGTACTTATGGAGCACCTGGTTCTGGATGAAGCCAGGTTGATAGCACAGTCCTGCAGGCATTATGCGCAACCCTACACCGCCGCCATGCAGGCCTTACAGTGGCAATACGGACAGCCACATCAACTCGCACAAAGTGAGATTGCCACGATCCTGAACTCTCCTGACCTCAAAGCAGGAGATTCCAAAGCCTTCCAGAGCTTCGCCCTTAGCGTCGACCTGCTAGTGGGAATGCTTACATCGCTGGAAGGGCCCAACGGAATGGAAGTGATGTCGACCGGCCATGTCGATCGGCTCCTGAGTAAGCTCCCTAAGCAATCGAGGGACGGCTTCGTGGAGCATCTACAGGCTCAAGGTCGCCTCAATACAAACAGCCTAAACCCGTACAACCTTCGAGACCTCTCCGACTGGCTCAGGGTGAAGGCTGAAGCTCAAAGACTGTCCGCAAGAATGGCACAGCGCCATCGGACTGAAGGGCCACAGGCCCCCAACAGAGATAGGCAAGTTCCTGTGCCCAGGCCTCGCAACCTCTCAGTTTATCATGGCTCCGACAAGCCTAAATCTGACAGCCGTCTGCTTTCAGACACGTTTAGGTCGGAGGCCAAGCAGCAGAAGTTCGAGAGGATATGTCTCTTCTGCAAGAGTGCCGATCACTACCTATCACAGTGTCCAGACATCGTCCGGCACTCACCGGAAGAGATCGAGAAGTGGATAGCAGACGGCAAGCGTTGTCATAAGTGTGGTCGCACCAACCATAAGCAAGATGCCTGCACCCTGAAGAAAGCGTGCAGTGAATGTCAGGAGGTTCACCTCAGAGTTCTCCATACCATTACCAAGCCAGGTCCCGGTGTCTACCTCATCACGCCAGAGGATCGCGCCTCACTAGCCAACTCCAAGCAAGGAGGAAAGGTGTACCTCAAGGTGGTGCCAATCATCCTTAGCCATGGGAGCAAGTCGCTGCACACCTACGCGATCCTTGACGATGGGGCCGAACGCACAATAATACTGCCAGCTGCCGTTCGTCACCTGGAACTCAAAGGCGAAGCCGAATCTCTCGCTCTGCGGACGATCCGCCAAGATGTGGCTCGCCTCACTGGTGCATCGGTAAACTTCCATGTGGCCTCCCTGGCACGGCCTTCAGAACAGCACCTGGTTAAGGGTGCCTTCACAGCGGGACGGCTAGCCCTGTCAGAGCAATCTTACCCCGTAACTGCACTTCAGAAGCGCTATCGCCACTTGAGGGGCCTCCAGCTGCATAACTTCAGTAGGGTGCATCCGCTACTGCTAATCGGTGCAGATTGCACCCACCTGATCACAGCCAAAGAGCCCGTCAGGTTCGGCCCCAGAGGTGGACCCGCAGCTGTACACACAGCGCTCGGCTGGGTGCTCCAGGTTCCAGATGGTCTCGGGTCTCATGCTGCTTCATGCTACTTCACATCTCTCAAGCCAGCGCCAGACGACTACGACCAACATGTTGAACGTCTCTGGCAGCTCGACGTCCTCCCGTTTCGAAGCGAGAAGCTAGCAGCACGGTCCCGTCTGGACCAAGAGGCCGTGAGCATCCTGGAAGCACGCACTGAGAGGGTGAAGGTCAATGACACATTCCGGTACGCCACACCTCTGCTCCGGGCTAAGGACGCGCCACCGCTGAAAGCCGCTGCTGAAGCAGTCATGCCAATGCTCCGCAGCACAGAACGCCGACTGGAAAAAGACCCAGCTAAGGCTAAAGTCTACGAAGCAGAGATCCAAAAGCTCATCGATGGAGGGTGCGTTACCAAGCTCAGCAAAGAAGAGACGGATAAGTCCAGTCCAACCCTTGGACCATCGCTCATCGGGGTCCTCCTGCGATTCCGGCAGTATGCTGTCGCCATCAGTGGAGATATCCGGGCAATGTTCCATCAGGTTCGGCCCCTACCAGAGGACCGGCCATTGCTGAGGTTCGCCTGGAGGAACCTGCGACGAGAAGAGCAACCTATCATCTACCAGTGGCATGTCTTGCCGTTCGGTACAACAAGCAGCCCATGCTGTGCAACGTTTGCGCTGCAGAAGCACGTCAAAGACCACGCAGAGGGAAACGAAGACATCCTGCAGTCCATAGAGCAGTCGTTCTACGTGGACAACTGTCTCCAGAGCCTTTCAACACCCGAGTCTGCCAAGCTCCTCGTGGACAAGATGCGTCAGTGTCTGGCCTCGGGAGGATTCGAGATCCGGCAGTGGGCAAGTAACTTCCCATCTGTCGTCTCCCATCTGCCTTCCACTGCCAGATCAGAGAGCACAGAGCTATGGTTAGCTGAGAAGAGCACCGACCCTCAGGAGCCGGCTCTGGGCCTACGGTGGCATTGTCCGACCGATCAACTTGGCTACAAGCCCAAGCCGATGGAGAGCGAGTTTCCCACCATGCGCCACGTGTACAAGGTGCTGGCCAGACAATATGATCCTCTTGGATTCATCATTCCCTACACAACGCGGGCCAAGGTTCTCGTCCAGAAACTGTGGGCGAAGAAGAGGAGCTGGGACGACCCAAACCTTCCTCCTGACATCCTTGAGGCCTGGTCCAGCTGGGAGAGGGAACTTCCCGAGCTGGTCCGCCAGAAGTGGCACCAACCTACCGATGATCTTCTCCAGGACACTGTCGTGATGATCGTCGATCCTCAGCTGCCGCGTGCTCATTGGCCCGTTGGGAAGGTGGTCAGGCTGAATGCCAGTGCCGATGGATGCATCCGGTCTGCTGAGGTCCAAGTGGGGGACAAGACTTACCTGCGACCAGTAGCACGCCTTGTCCGGCTGCCAGCTGTTCCGGACGACGACGCTGATCCAGGGATTCCTGTAGCACCTTAGGGAATTTATTTTGTTTACATAATAGCCATGCTATTCAGGGGGCGGCTGTTGTAAATTCCCTATTAGTTTGTAATATCGTATCGTATAATATATAGCGTTATTTCTATTCAGGCACTTTGGGCAGCCCAGGTAGCGTCGTAGGGTCCTAGAGTTACGAGTTGTACGGGGCTGCGCCAGAGCTCGTTGCGCGCGACTGCTTAACATGCCATGACAGAGAATGCGTTCGTGAAGAGTGAGTAATATTGAACTACGTGTGTAACCCTTGTCCCATGTAGTTAAATAATAAATGGGCTCGTTGTAGGAAACTACAACTTTGATTCATATGTTACTGTTGGATAATTTTAATAAATGACCACCACAACTGTATTTTAAATGTAAAAGTATTCAATCACATATTTATTCAAGAAAATTAAATACTAGTCGAATGTATTTTAGGAAAAGAAAACAAATAAACAAATAAAATAAATAAAATCAGATGCACGGGATTCTCCAATTTACAACAATGCAAACTCAATGTACCACACACAATCAAATTAACAACACACTTTAAATGAGGTTAACCCGTTGCAGGCCTGTTAGTTGAAGCTTGTGTGCGGTGGGGCCTAAAAACTGTACTGGCCGCTTCACTCAGCGTTGAGCTCAAAATAAAATCACGTGCAATGTGTAATTCAGTACTCACGAAATCCAGGGTGTAATTAGTAGGGGCAGAAAGGGATTGGGGGATGATATTCTCACGAAGATAATGGCAATGGCGGTGGCAATCCAAACACACACGTGGGCAATGGCGGTGGCGAAGTCACAAGGAAGAAAACACAGAAACAGCAGGGCCATCTGCTGGAAACCCCTCTCTCTCCAACGTCCAGCTCCTTTAAGCATATTATCCAATGAGCCATAATATCAAACACTATTTCATATCGAACTAGCATTAGCTTTGCGTTAACTTAAGTCACAATACAAAACTACGATATGCGGGCACATTAACACAGAATGCTACCGCTAACTAGCACGTCGCTAACCGCGTTACACATCCAGTACTCTTCGTTACTATAACAGTTAGATATAGCACAATGGAGGCATACACATTGTATTCACCTTTTTGCAGGTCACAAAGAAGTTTAAATCAGGACCACGAGTAGTCGACCTCACGATAAAACTTAACTGCTTCCCACACTACGATGCCTCCTCTTAGCTCTCAGTCCGGTCAGGTTTCTTTCTCTACATGTGCTCACTACTCTCCACGCTAACCGAGAAGCCCCTGACTGCAGCCCGCAGACGGAGCCCACATGGAGGGGGCGGGCACTCAGTCCACATGGAGGGGGCCGGCCCTCCGCCCACATGGAGGGGGCCGGCCCTCCGCCCACATGGAGGGGGCCGGCACTCCGCCCACATGGAGGGGGCCGGCACTCAGTCCACATGAGTGGATACCCCTGCTGAGGTATGTTTACATAAGTGTATCATCACTAGTGGAGGCAAGGTTTTTTTGATTTGTATTTGTTAATCCATTTGAATATTGTTTCTTTTGTCAGTCAAACATGAAGCAAATACGGCGATGGTGGTGCCTGGTTCTTTTGAAGAACTTCCCCATGCCGTAAGTGTCTTAAATTGGGTTTAACGTTTCCTTTACAGTTCTGAAATAATTTGCTTCACTGTAACAAACTTGCCAAAATGTATTGAAATATTGAAAATATGTAATGTATGCCATTTACTCACCAAGGTCTGCAGAGGAGCTTTCAGGAAGCAGGAAGAGAAGACGGGAGGGAATAAAGCTATTGGTACGTACGTGTCATATACTGTAATGTGTGATGTTGTCTTAGAGCAATTGTGAAAGACTATAGTCTTACCACCCTCCCACCACTAATACATTTCAGGATAAAGATCTCTGCACAAAAAGGGCTAGAGTTGCTCCAACAGCATCCAGCTCTGAAGGATCAGGTAATGTATAGACTGTTAATCCAGGTGAATCCATGTAGGCCTACACATATTCAGAGTATTTGTGAGATATGATTGATTCTATTAGGCTTCTACTTCCAAATTAAGTTGTACACATATCTCCATCAATATGCAAGTTATAGCCTACTCCATGGCTGATCTATTGCACTACTAGGGCCTACTTTTATTATTCCATTGTATTAGCCTACTCAACATTACAGACAACAATCTGTTTTATTTCCAGACAAAACTGAAGACCAGGAACTGGAACCTGGGAACCTGGTATGTAATATGTGTGTAATGCTGGAGGTTGTATGTATAGCCAGATGAAATAGTCTGATAACTAGTCGAATAGTGTTTTTTATCACTGAAAACTCATCAGTAGTAGTAGCCTTTGTTTGCATACCATGTTGTGGTTTGGGAGAGTAGGGTGTCAAGTACAGACACGAATAATTTTTCTTTTTTCTTCAAGGAAGAGGATGTTGTCCTGAAGGACACAATTCAGGCAGCAGCATGGTGCCAGGTACAGTCCTTCAAGGACAGCGTCTCTCTCCCAGAGGTCATTGGGATGGAAGGTTGGGAGCAGAGGGCAGCATCAGTACAGCGCAAATCCCATGACGGCGGGGATGAGGAAGAAGCATGGTAACCATTCCAATTCTCATTCCAATTACAAACTGACTATGAACTCTTCTGTGTGGAGATGATGGACAGGAGAAACCTGAAGGTGTTTGCCTCTTTTGAGTCAAACACCTCTCCCCCTCCCCCCTCCCCGTGATGCCTGCGCCACACGACTCCAGTAGTCTGATGATGCAGCATAATGGTGGCGCTTGGCAGCTATGGCGGCGGTGACGGCGATGTCGGGCGACGAAGCGAGAGTGGCGTCCACCTCACTGAGGATGGCGTCAGTGTGTTCTCCCCCCCCCCCCCCCCCCCCCCCCCCCGTTGAGACTTTTTTTTTTTTTTTTTTATCGTTTTGCTGAATAAAAAGACTGTTGTTAGTGCTCCTGTGATTGGTGTAACTTAATGTGCTTCACACATGTAGCTTTTCATTATGTCTATTGAGGTACATTTTTTGCCCTTAGATGTGGTCACTTCGTTATTCCTCACATTACATCTTTTAAGGTCATACCTTTGGGTCCCAGTCTTCATAGTTCCCCAAATCTTATTTTGGCTCTTACTGGGCCTGTGACTCTCACAGACAGACGGGTACAGGAGTTCGCACACGTTGCATTGTTTACAGGCAATGGTGGATTACCGCACGGGCACACCGGGCACATGCCCAGGGGCCCAAGGGCGGTGGGGGGCCCTAAGCCGGAGCTTCTGTGTGAAGTCGCTGTTAGTAACTTTTAATGTTGCATTATCGAAGCAATCAGTAGAGAAATACAAAAATTCAAGCGAAAACAGCAATAGTAGGCCTATTAATACTGAGTAAAAAAAAAAAAGATCACTAGGGGGCACTATTTCAGTTAGTGAACGGGTTCACGAACAATGCACTGTGATTTAAACATGGAGCAACGGCGAACGGTTGTAACGTGAACTCTTAAGTGGAACCTTAACCTTCATAGGGTGTTCGTTTTTTTGTCACACAGGAGGTGCTGCTGGGTCTGGTGGACCCATTTGCCTTTTAATTCAACATAATCAAGCTTTTTTTTTTAAATACTCACCAGATGGTTACTTCATCCCAATTGCAAGTAATATAAACAACACATATGTTAAATTTGTTCACTTTACCTTTGTTAAATCACATTTATGAATAGAGGTGCCACTCGTTTTTGTTTCTTTTTGTATTAAAATGCAACAAAATAAGGAAATGCCTCATAAAACAGGCATAACTTGGAAATAATCAACATCATTAGAAATTGAAACATACTCAATAACATCTGTCTGAACAACACATTAAAGCCTTTGAACTCGGCCATTATACGTATATCAGACTATACCACACATGAGGGGCAGAGTCTCACTGTGTGCGTATTGCATACGTATTTTTTGCACTGGTTCCATGTATATTGTGTTTTTCTGTCCATCATGGGTCCACACACTTCACAGCGTTTCTTTTTGGCTGACGGGCTGGTCCTACATCTGGCTGCTTGCGGGTTGTTCCTGGGGCTGGCTGCTTGCGGGTTGTTCCTGGGGCTGGCTGCTTGCGGGTTGGTCCTGGGGCTGGCTGCTTGCGGGATGGTCCTGCCTGCTGAAGGGCTAGTCCTGAGGCTCTTTTACGTTTCGGAGCTGGCTGATGCTCATCCTCCTCTTCAAACTCGGTGTCAGACTCTGAAATGTTATCCTCACTTTCCGAAACTATTTCCTCTGCATCACCATCAAAACCCTCTGTCTCTTCAAATATCAACTGTAAGGCAGTCTGAACAGAGAATCGCTTTGCCATCTTGATCAGTTGTGGTATGGAACCACGCTGACAGAGCTTTTTTATAGTGTCAGGTCCCGAAGCTTGGTTCCCGCAAGACAGAGGGTGAAATGTGTGGGAATATGGGTGTAGATAGTGTTGGGTGCTTCAATTTTGCAACCTTGTGCGGGAACAGTGGGTGCACACTGTGGGTGCTCACACCAAGGGCCCATTCACCTGCTTCACCTGCTTCACCTCTCTCTCTCTCTCTCACACACACACACACACACACACACACACACACACACACACACACACACACACACACACACACACACACAGAGAGGAAGAAGGAAATGAGGGTGCACAGAACCTATGATTTCCACACTTAAAACTAGCTCCGGGTCCACTGGACCCGAACACCCTGTGTGTAATATAAATGTGATGGGGGGGTATACAGGGGGGGGGGGTCATTGAAAATGTTTTCTGATTTATGTTCCTCAAAGAAAATGAGCCAAAGCCAATGAATCTTAGTTCAAAAAAATAATTATTTGTATCACTTTTATAAAGCTAAAAACTGAAAACGGGTCCCGAACACCTTATAAGGGTTAATAGGTCCATGAGTGGAACAGCTAATAGCGAAAAATAAATAAACAAGAGAAAATGTATTTGCAAGTCGTTTAGGCTATGCTTAACTTTATAATAGTTCCATGGTACGCAGCAAGAAAGATACCCAGTCACAATACTCCCGTACCATCTGTTTGTATACTTATAATTAACAGCATGGGCTCCCGCTAGCTTAACATAGTATTACCGTTTACTCTTGCATTAACAAGAGCAGCGGAAATCTGCTCAATCGTCAATGTGGTCGGAGTGCCCGCCCCCTCCATGTGGACTGAGTGCCGGCCCCCTCCATGTGGGCGGAGGGCCGGCCCCCTCCATGTGGGCGGAGGGCCGGCCCCCTCCATGTGGGCGGAGGGCCGGCCCCCTCCATGTGGACTGAGTGCCCGCCCCCTCCATGTGGGCTCCGTCTGCGGGCTGCAGTCAGGGGTACTTGCGCTAACCTGCTGCACTAGTCCCGCCCTTTACACGGTGAGACTTTATTCGGATTGGCTTGTGAAGTTTTAATACAACCAAAGACAAAACAGAAATTAAATGATTTACGTGTGACAGGTAAAAGGTTAAGTTAAACATAAACAAGGCTTCTTCCTCTTTTATATCCTGAATTCACAAATATTTTAGACTTGATAAACTTAAAGGCACCCAGTGCAACTTTATGTAAACATTCAATGAAAAATAAACATTCAATTTCTAGTCTTTTTTACACGTAGTTAGTTTCAATAACTCCATACCATTACATATCGACATTCAAGGAGCAAAGATGAGACGTCGTTGTGTGGTGAGAACTGATAGAAAATCGTAAACAACAACAATCGCCGGTGGGGAGAAGCCATTTTTCCATTGACTGGAAGCCTGCTTTATTTATTGTAGGTTACAAAAAATAAAGAAAATGGCGGCATTGTTGTTGTTATCGATTTTGTATCAGTTCTCACCACACAACGACGTCTCATCTTTGCTGCTTAAATGTCTGTATGTAATGGTATGGAGTTATTGAAACTTACTACGTGTAAAAAAGACTAGAAATTGAATGTTTTTTTTTAAGCCTCGAAAGTTGCACTGGGTGCCTTTAAAGACCTTTATATTAATTTATCTTTTAACTGTAAATAGTTTTATTAAACGTATTATATTTATGCTTTTAACCCGCACACATTTTAACCCATTTTATTATTATGAACTCTATTTATTTATGAACATTAAACACAGCATTTTATTATACTGTTAATTATTTTTTATGCTCTGTAACTTGTGGTTTTTGTACAGGGCTACACCCTCCCTCTTCTGAACGTGTAGATGTCCTCATCACACCTTTTGTCTCTCTTTAACTTGGAAGATTTTTGTACAGGGCTACACGTGTATCTACGTAATATAAATGTTATATACATTCCGTAACTCGGTTCCTTATAGTAGCCGTGATTTGTGTGGTTCTGTTACTGTGTTAATTGATTTACTCACGAATTGGGTAGCTAGTGTATTAGCCTGCACCTCGTGAAGCACGTGTGCGTCACTATTGCATTATTGTGTTAACGTGTGCATGTGGCAGCTATTTATGCCAGTTATGTTTAGATAGCATTTATGAGATGTTGTTAGTACTAGAGCCCGGTGTTTTAGTAGGTAAATCTAGTAATAACTATTTGTCTATTTCTTATTCTGTCTTACAGAAAAACCATTCCTACATCATTCATTTATTCATACATCTGTTCATCCATTCCGTCATTCATTCGGTTGCTTATTGAAGCCATCATTGATGTCATTCGTCTGCAAGAGATATAAACATCCTGAACTGTTCCCTGTGTATGCGTCTACTCTCTGACCGGAGTTACCGTCCTGGATAAAGTGATCCAAGCAAACACACACATACATTCTACAATAGTATCTGAATCTATGCTGTGATCTGCTGTCCGAAACCTATGTTATGGATAAATTGGACGAGATAGGCAGAAAATATGTGGCCCCTGAACACCAGAGTGAGATAATTGAAGCAACACGGTTGTGGCATTGTACATTGGAGTGGCACCGTGCGTTGTAGGTTACATACCGTAATTTATAATGGGTAATTTGATTTATTTTGCTTATGATGTGTTTAGTGATTCTGTATCAAATAGGCTTGCTGTTTTGATTTATAGTATGGTAGCAAATGATGCTTTTATCAATCATAATACTTTTATCAGACGTGTGTATAAGGATTGTACGGAACCCGTAAAGGGTCATGAAAATAAAAGAAAAGTATCTCGTCAGCACGAGAAAGTATCTTGTGCGCACGAGAAAGTATGTTGTGCGCACGAGAAAGTATCGTAGGCCTACTCATATCACTGGCAATGTGTGTGTGTGTGTGTGTGTGTGTGTGTGTGTCAGAGAGCTACCTGCGATAAGAAAGTAGTGTATTCAAATAGAGGAAAATCTGAATGGGTATTTTAAATATTCCAGTTAATCCTTCCAGTTGCGTTTAACCCAGTAGTTTATATGAGGAACAATTGTCTACAAATCCATTGATCTTCCAGACATCGAACAAGAATCCACAAAGACACATTGCTTTAAAAGTAAAACCAGTTGTAGGTATATAATTTATTTATTCACAAGTATATACTTATAACTGCGACTGTTAAAAAGTGACACATCACATTATCAACTGTAAGCATAAATATCATTTTTTGTTTAATCTCTCTTGAAACTTGTTAAATTAACCAACTGAAAACAGTTATGGGTCATTTTCAGCACCACTGTATAGTACATTCTCCATATTGCATCAGGATATAAAAATATACTGATATTGTGATCTTTTTTTCTTGAAAACATTCTTTCCATGTTTTTCAATGGCAAAGAAACAAGAAGAGGAAGAAAGGATCTTGTGCTGCAAGTAAAAGTCCTCATTGTCAGCATGTTGTCTTCTAATATGTGCATACACAATATGTCCATTCATTCATGTATTCACAGTACTGTTAAAACATCATTAGCAGTGGGAAAAAAAAAGACTACAAATAAAAAAACTATAACAACAGAGTATTATGGTGTCTCTTAGACAGGACAACACTCACAGTGCCACCGGCCTCCCAACAGAGAGAGAGAGAGAGAGAGAGAGAGAGAGAGAGAGAGAGAGAGAGAGAGAGAGAGCATGTTAAAACGTAGAGGAGTGTGGTACCGCAGTGGAAGGGCTGGTAGAGTGAGAGTGTAACATCGGAACCATCATTGCAGGAACTGTCAACATAGAATATCTCAAATAACGCCATGGCAATTAATAATAATGAATAACAATGTCATGATAACCTTGTGATAATGAGGGACATTGCAGATAAACAAAACTAGAACATACAAAAAGATCCAAATCAAAACACAAAAAGCCAAAATTAGAGACATTTCTTGGGGAGAAAATGTCTTAATTTAAATGTTTGAGGCAAACGAGAAGATCCGTTTTTGTGTGAAGTAAAGGCGCTGTTGGGATGAGAGTTCGGTTCATTTTGCAGTGCATAGAGGGAGACTTCTGATCTGTTCAAATACACACACACACACACACACACACACACACACACACACACACACACACACACACACACACACACACACACACACACACACACACACACACACACACACTGTTTCAGCGGAATTGGACGATAATGACCAGATGGGTTGAGGAAGAAAATAATGAGATTTATTTGTTTTCACTGCATTTGCTTGTGTGTGTGTGTCTGAGTGTGTGTGTGTGTATCTGTGTGTATGTCTGTGTGCATTTGCGTGTGTGTCTGCGTGTGTGTCTGTGTCTGTGGCGCCTTGGCCTTCCTGTCGTTCAGCGTCATCGTAGGAGAGGATGAGGGGGGAGATGGACGGGGGGGGTTTACATCCGTGAGGAGGAGGCCAGCTCATAGAACAACACGTACGCATCACTACTGCGCACTTGGCTGGAGGACATTGGCGTTACCCTGAGAGAGAGAGAGAGAGAGAGAGAGAGAGAGAGAGAGAGAGAGAGAGAGAGAGAGAGAGAGAGAGAGAGAGATTGACTCAATTAGGTCGCATTCAGGTGTTAATTGTGCTCACCGTTGGTCTTTTACCTGCCTATTTTGTGTTGTGTATTAACGTCATCTCATTGACGACCAATTTTCTGCTGCTGTCAGTGTGTTCTTTACACAGAAATTGTGAGGTTTGTGCGTGTCAGAGAGACAGAGGAGAGGTTCCTTGCATGCCACATGACGTCATAGTTTAAGGACAATTCCGGTATTTTGAACATTGAGCCCCCTTTCTGGTTTGTTTAGGATGAAATAGAGTGGGTGACACCGAAATTTGAACTATTAGTCCTTTCGCGGGTATTTGGCTCATTTTGAATCGCTCCTGCCTGCTTCACAATGGTTGTCTGTGTGCATACACAAACCTGTCAACCCAGCAACCCTAAACGTTTGTTTTCAAAAATGTGCAAGTAACCGAGTGGTTAGTGGCATTCGTGAAGTTAAAAAAAAAATGATCGGCGCAATATATGGTTTCCATCCGTGTTAGTTACTAATTGGAACTATTTCTTCAGATACCTCACAACCGCATATAAACTTCCGCACAAGGTCCCACTCCGTGCAGCACCTACTTTCGACTTCCGTCGGCATCTGCCTGCACTTCCCACAGGCACACCACCAATTTCCCGTGATCCTGGGGACCGCTTCAGCCGGAGCTTCAGGCGCCGCTTCAGGCGCCTCCGTAGCCCTAGCCTCCATCTCACGTAGCTCCTCTTGGGTGAATTCTGGTTCAAAACGATATCCTCTGCCGTCAAACTCAAAATCGAGTGCGTCCTCCAGAAGCCACCTTTCATAATCCATTTTCAGTGATTTTCTATGTGATTTTCCCTAATCCGAGGTGCTCACGGTACAAGACTTCAAACCAACGTAAACAGCCCACCTTTCCGGTTCGGCGGAGTAATATCAACGTGCAGTAATGAGTCTTCCAACTGAAATCAACTGGCGATAAATGTGCAATAAAACACGACAGAAACCATATATTGCGCTGATATTCTTATGATATATATATATTTTTTTATATTTTTTTTTTTATATTCGGTTACTTGCACATTTTTTAAAAGGAACGTTTAGGGTTGCTGGGTTGACAGGTTTGTGTATGCACACAGACAACCATTGTGAAGCAGGCAGGAGCGATTCAAAATGAGCCCAATACCCGAGAAAGGACTAATAGTTCAAATTTCGGTGTCACCCACTCTATTTCATCCTAAACAAACCAGAAAGGGGGCTCAATGTTCAAAATACCGGAATTGTCCTTTAATAATCAGGTTGCGTTTAGGACGGTGTATATTTGTTTATTTATGATTGAAGAAGTATATAATCAATCGGTTTTCTGGCAATATATGTTTTGGGCGGGTTTTTGGGTGATTGGGCAGTTTTTTGTATATAGTTGGGCTGGAAATTGCCAATCCTATCTGGCAACACATGCTATCTACACAAATATATGCAATATGCCATATGAGAGCTGAGACTCCAGGGACTCCAATGGTATAAGACTTCATCATTTTGCGAGCATATTGCGATGAACTAGATGTGAAGGAATAAGGTCAATAACATACCTTTCCAAGTTACTACCACACGCACACACACATACACACAAACGGACACACACACACACACACACAGAAACACATGCAAGCGCAAGCACACACACACACACAGAAAAGCTCAGCTTCTATAGCTGCTTTCACACATACACGCAACTCCTGCCATTAGCCCGCTATTTCGCCGACAGGCCGTATATGTGAACGACATATCCTGACATTGGTATCCTGAAAACATCCTAAAAAAATACTATGCCTGATGTAGTATTTTAGCCGGCGGAAACGTTAATTACCTTATATGTGAATGAGGAGTAGAAAGTCGGCATTTCACACCATTTGAGGGGGTGTGTTGATGACGCTTCGGTCTGCATTTGCATGTCATTGAGTGGCACCCTATACGACAATCAATAATAATCTTTTTCGCTGAATGGTTGAAAAATATTAAAATGTTCGCACTGCTTTTCTGAGTCATTCGTGGTGAATGAACGCTAAATGATAGGTCTTATCGTAACCCTAAAAGTACACATCATACAATAAATTACAATACATGAGTTCACAGCTGCACGCGTCAAAGTGTGAATAAGTGTGAATGACCCTCACTGACGAACCTCGTGATATACAAATGCGGAGAAAAGACGAGGACATGGGTGAAAACGGCTTATATTTTATCTCAAATGTACACACACTTTATTTGTTTCCAACCATTTTACATTATTTAAATGGTGTGCATGTTGACATTGTTTACTCCATTTAGATTATGTTCAAATCCCTTCATTTGATATAAGCCAAAAAAAGCTCTTTTTTTTGTTACACAGGAGGTGCTGCTGGGTCTGGTGGACCCATTGCATTTTAGGCCTTTTAAACTATGCGGCTTTACTAAAACATATTTTCAACCTCACTTTTAACCCTAACCCTTGCACCACAGCACTCACTGCCTTTTCAGCAGGAAATGCATTTTCTAGTTGGGTATAAAATAGTAAAATGGACAGCATTTATATGTGTGTCTGGCTCAGGATCACCTCTTGGCCACGAGGAGCTGCGGACCGGCCTGGTAACCAGACAACGCACAGCATTCCACAAACTGTATCATACATTTTTGAGTCTACGGTTCTGCCACTCTGTGTAACTGCCAGCGGTGTGAGCCATCTACTGCTGAACAAACTGACATATAATAATAATAAATTGTATACTTTTGGTATACAACCCATTGGCCCACGATCCGTGTATGGTTCGTTCTTTGAATATTCCAATTTAAAACAAAATCAGAAATAAACAATTGCGGTAACAGAGTCGTTTTTTGGTTTTTCTGATTTGGTTTTGAAACGGAAAAAGGGCAAAAGGAATTAACAAATAAATCTGTGTATGGTTCGTTTTTTGAATATTCCGATTTAAAACAAAATCAGAAAAACAATTAACAGAGTCGTTTTTTGTTTTTTCTGATTTGGTTTTGAATTGGAAAAAGGGCAAAAGGAATAAACAAATAAACGGCATTTTATTTGTGTTTGTGTGTTGGTTTTTTAAACCCGAAACAGAAAAACAAAAACAAAAAAAAGTCTAATTATATTTAGACTTAGTTATGGCCGCACTTGAACCTTATGGTGATTTTATTCGTGAACTATTTGACACTGGAAAGACACACGACGCGAGGTTCTGTGTGGAGCACAACCTTCAAAGAAGAAATCTAGTTTCAGATTTAGTTTCAGATCGTCCACTCGCAGACGAAGTCGCCGGCTCCCACGGAAAAAAATAAAGCTGGCCATTGTAGAATGCGAGAGACTCGTTTGAAACGTCTTTATATGTATTTTTTTTTAATCCGCGTGCCCTTTTCTCTGCATTCATTGCAGTTTTATCTAAATATCACGCAAACAAAACAAGCAACTGGATTATTCCGTTTTCCCGTTTTGATTTAAAAAACTGAAAAATACTGTTTATTTGTTTATTCCTTTTGCCCTTTTTCGGTTTCAAAACCAAATCAGAAAAACCAAAATACGATTTTTTTTTTCTGATTTTGTTTTAAATCTGAATATTCAAAGAACGAACCATACACAGATTATTATTGCCCACAACTACAATGTGTTTTGATTTTTGGAACCGTCACATTTATATTTAGTTTAGATTGTACACATTCTAAATAGATAAATTGCAAAGAGCCTGTTTTATGAAATATCATGTTGATATTTATTTATTTTTTGGTGGAGAAAGCAAAGATTTCCGATGAGCTAAATTTCCCTGACATTTGGGCTGAAAGGGATCAAACACAACCTGGTGCAACATCAGACTTCCTACAACTCTCAATCCAAAACGCATGTTTGAAAATCTCATTGTGAATCCTAGCTGAAATACTCAAATGTATTGATCCACAAATGGAGAACATCCTGCTGTGTGTGTCTTGTGGAGGCGTACCTGGAGTCGTTGAAGCTGTACCATTCACCTGAGGTGGGGTTGCGACAGTAGGCCGTGTAGTGGCCGCCCATGGTGGTGCCTGAGTGGTTGGACACGGCATACAGGTTGTACACGGCATTGGCTGAACACACACACACACACACACACACACACACACACACACACACACACACACACACACACACACACACACACACTTAGTGGACTTCCAAAAGTTGCATAAACAACCATTGTTTTTATTCAAAATAAATCATGTCATAGGACATCATGGGCAATCCATTATTTAACTAATTAAATGGTTTTATATGCAAAGAAAGAAAATAAATGTGGAGGTGTGATAGGAACCCCTGGTGGCTTATTTAAAACCCACACACAAAATGTCTAAACAAAGATAAAATCACTTATTTAAAGCACTTTGGAGGGCAATCCAAAGTTTGTAACATTATACACAGGCAAAAGCACTAAAAACAAACGATAAAAGACAGTAATAGCAAACAAGCAAAATTAAAGAAGATGCATTAAAAGCAATGGCAAAGGTAGGATATTTTCTTAGATGTAAAAGTAGTCAGCATGTCTGTAGTCTTTACTGGCAGTTTGTTCTACATTTGAGTGGTAAGGAAGCTAAAGGCAGCTTCACCATGTTTAGTTGGACACTGCAGTACCAGCCGGACCTAGTGGTCTGTTGTACGGGGACAGGAGTGTGATAAGTATTTTGGTGCCCGCACCGTTGAGTGATTTATGGACAATCAGTAGGATTTGGAAGTGGATCTGTGAGATACTGGTAGTCAATGTAGTGATGAAATAACTGGAATTATATGATGAGCTTTTTGGTCCTTGTAACATCCCTGGCAGCAGTATTCAGGATCAGCTGGATCTTTTCTGAAGTCTTAGACAGACCCGGTCAGTCAGAGGGCGTTTTGCTAAATGCGCACTGCATTTTTTGTTGAATCCTTCAGTTAAAATAAAAGCATCTTGCTGGCCTTTTGTTCATTGTTAATAAAGAACTCAATCCTGCTTAGACCATGTTTCTCAAAATCATCTTTTGACATCAAGCCTTTGATCCTTATACTTTGAAGATGATACAAAGCAGATTCTGCTATTGATTTAATTTAGGTCTGTAACCAGAAAACAACAGCTTGAGCTTAATTTTTAATCTTCAAGGACTATAAAAGTGAGAACACACTTCAAATCTTTATTCACTGGCCCCCCTGAAAATGAATTCAGATTTCTCATTTAACTGGAGAACTTTTTGAACAAGAGAACAACTAGCTACTCTATTGGTTAATGTCCCAGGGAGTCAATTGAACTGGATTCACTGGGTGAGCGAGAGATATATATTTGTGTGTCATCTGCATACACGTGATATGAAACGTTTATGTATGATCTCGTAACATATGGGTAATGAGGTGTATTACTTACTATTATCTTTCCTAAGAATTGTCCAGACTTGTGTGTGTGATTGAGAAGCGTTTAAACAGAAGACTAAGGCTGATACTCACTGCTGTTCCCCGAGGCAAACTCCCGCAGGTCCAGCTCCTTCATGGGGAAGTTGACGTAGGTGGAGAGTTTGCTTGTTCTGCGGGCCTCAGAGAAGCGCTTAAGGTCTGGGAAGCCACGGGCAGTCAAGGAACACAGTGTCAACTTAATTTAGAGGCTCATAGATGCCCCACTGTGTGTTATATGTATATAATCATTGTTTTATGTTTTAAAAAGAAAAAGAAAAGACTAACAAAGAGAAATAATGTTAAAAGGGATCTCTAGTACAACGTTCCGTGCTGGATATCAGATTATAGATAATTGACCCACATGGTTTTACTATACTGTACATGTTCATGTATGAATCAAAGATGTTTTAAAGTGTAGGTAAATCAGCTCTTTGAGCTGGAAACTGAACATTATGAGATAAAAAGTTTTGGGCTGAAAGTCCTAAGAAGGTTGTATTCTACAGGTTGTATCCCCAAGGTTATCAAAAAATGTCTAATTGGTTAAATAAAATAAAAAAGATCTCCAATATAAAAATGTAGGAAGAATACATGCAATACATGCTTATCTATCACCTTTCCACAACACCAAACAGGCCATTCAAATAAATCCCCAGTGCTGATTTAAAATGATTAAAATTATGGCTGGTTGGTCAGTTATCAAGAAATAACTTTCAACTGATATCGTCTCTCAGCAGTCAAATCAAGAAAAGTCATGAAATGCTTGAAAATGCTACCATTAATTTTACTTCTACAAATTTATCAGAGTAATAGTAGTTCAATGAGGTTAGTGGGATTCTCTTTCCAAATCTGCTTTCAGTTGTTTGACTGAGGGAGTCTGAGAGCAAGCAGCGCATCGCATCCGTACTCAGCTAACAAACATCTCCAAAGACCTGGAATCCATTATAAATTCTCATGGAGCAATCAAATGAAGTTATAAAAAAAGTCCCTATTGCAACCACAAAGAGGAAAAGGATACGGAGCACGAGGATCTTGGGGAACCTTTGTACCGTAAACTTCTTGGTGCACCGTCGCCTGGCTTTACATCTGTAGCAGGTCTGTGAAGAGGGAAGAACAGCTCATGGGTACAGCTGCTGTATGGACGATTTGAGAGTTGTAAAGAGAGCAGTAGAGAGAAGACAAAGCGCAGGATCTAGAAATCCCAATCATCGGCCCTCCCTCTCTGCTACCTTTATATTTAGGGGATTATGCTGACGCTTTTATCCAAAGCGACAACCATTCAATCACACATTCACACACTGACAGCGGAGTCGACCACGCAGGGTGACAGCTGGCTCGTCAGGAACAGTAGGGGACAGGCGTCTTGCTCTGGGACACCTCAGCACTCAGCTTGGAGGAGCCGGGGATCAAACTAGCATCCTTCCCGTTACCAGTCAACCCGCGCTACCTCCTGAGGTACCGTATCCTGACTGACTGCATCACCGCCTGGTACGCAATTGCACCGCCCTCAACCGTAAGTGCTTTCAGAGGGTGGTGAAAACTGCCAAGCACATCACCAGGACGGAGCTGCCATTCATGGAGGACCTCTACACTCAGTGGTGCAGTACGAAGACTAACGATAGTTATGTTATTATAACTATTATAGTTCTATGATTGTAGGCTTCGCCTTATGGGCTCGTCCCGTGAAATTTTCAAACTATGCACCAATCAGCGTGGGCACCGCCCACATTTCCCACAGTATCGTGTCTATATAACGCGGTGTATACCGTCGCTCATCCTCCACGCTTTTCTTTCAGCATTTGGAGGGTACAGCAGGTGGGAAACTAGATGGCTACGCCTACAATCATAGAACTATAGTTATAATAACATAACTATCGTTCTATTTCATGTAGGCTACGCCGTCTAGGCTTCGCCTTATGGGCTAAGGTGAAGCTGCGAGCGGAGCACGATCAATGTACTCCTGCTGGACCCCAGTCAAAACGACTTAAGTCACCAGAGCACATTAAGACTCAAAAAGCCAAGGAAGTGTAAAACACAACAGCTTAATAAAAAACGAATTCCTCCTAGATCAAGCAAGGCAATGATCAAGAGAGAAAAAAGTGAGTCTATAAAGACTCCGGCTCTAATCCGTGCTTCATGGAACCCATGAAAATGAAAAGAAAAACCAGAGCAACACGGTTTCCATTAGGTCCGCTACCACCGGGGGCGGAGCTACGGAATCCGGCTCTCCAATAAGGGGTCTCTCTCGGCCGTTTCTTATTTGAAAGAAACGGCGGGAGTGCCATACTGGCAAACAAAACCACCTGACAATTGGCGGGCCAATAGAAAAACCCCCTAGCCTGTTTTTCATTTGAAAAACGGTGGGAGAGTAAGACTGGTAGTCAAGTCCAACTCGCCAGCCGGCGAGAGGAAATCCAACCACGCCGCTTTAAAGAACATGTCTATATTCTTAAGCTGTAAAAGGGGTCCCGGACTCCAGCACAGAGTTGCAGAGTCAACCCCTGGACATGTCTAACATGTATAAACGGACAAAGGGGCCGGGGGAAGACCAAGACGCAGCCGCGCAGATGTCTTCCACCGAAACGCCCTTGAGTAGAGCCGTTGAAGCGGCCACGCTCAAGTGAGCTTTAACGCCCAACGGTGGCGCCAAGCCCTGCCGAGAGTAGGCTAAGCAAACACCCTCACATATCCAGCGAGAAAACCGCTGCTTAGAGAGAGCGCGGCCCTTGCTAACTCACAAACAACTGTTGTGTGGAGCGGAACGCGGCCGAGCGATTCACGTACATAGCCAATGCCCGAACCGGGCACAGGAGATGCAACTCCGCCTCCGCCTCACTAGAATGAGGCGGGGGGTGAAAAGCCTTAAGCACAATATCCCTCGACCGAAAAAAACTATTAATGTTCTTCGGGAGGAACGCAGGATTAGGTCTGAGCAACGTGAAGGAGCTGTCCTCGTTTAGCAAGAAGCAACTCGGGCTGACAATGGCCCGCTTGGCAGAAACCAAGGCAAACAAGAGCGCCGTCTTAAAGGACAGGGCATCCAAAGGGGCCTGAGAAAGAGGCTCGAAAGGATCCCTGGACAATCCGCGCAACACGGTGGGGAGATCCCAGCGTGGTGTAAGCACAAGTGAAAACAGGCCCAACCCGTCTAGCCCCACGCAAGAATCTCTTGACCAATTGATGGCTGAAGACCGGTCCACCATCACAGCCTGCATGGCCAGCCGAAACGGCTGCCGCATAGACCTTGATAGTGGAGAAGGCCAAACCTTTCTCCAATAAGTTTTGCAGAAACGAAAGCACGCTTCCCACTTCGCATTGAGATGGGACAGCGTGGTTCCTCTCACACCAATTAGAGAAGGCGCACCACATTGCCGCATAGAGGGAAGAAGTAGAAGGCGCACAAGCACTCTGAATAGTGTTGATAACCGTCTCAGGCAAACCTTTGCCCTGCAGGATCAACCTCTCAGGAGCCAAACCAACAGCCGTCCCGAGACATCGGGCGGGTGGTGCACCGTCCCGTGGGCCTGTGAAAGCGCATCCGGCCTGAACGGTACCGGCCACGGCGCCGACCGCGAGAGCGCGGCCAGCTCTGGAAACCAGAGCTGGGGGAAGTACAGCTCTGGTTTGTTGATGCACGCCGCCGCCGACACGCTGTCTGTCCTGATCAGAACATGGCGGCCGCGCACCAGGTGAAAGAAATGCAACAGCACTTTCCTCACAGCGTCGAGCTCCAACATATTTATGTGTGCTGCAGGGGGCGTGCGCCACTCGTCTCCGGCCAAGTGAGAGAGGCACGTTCCTCCACAACCCGTCAACGAGGCGTCCGTGAAGACCACTACGTAGGACGCCACCCTGCCCAGGGGAACACCCCTGAGAAGGGCGGGGGGTCTTTTCCAATATTCCAGGTCTGGCGACACCGAACGGGGAACGAGGAGCACCCTGAGCTTGTGTCGCCTGGGGTCCAACCGTTGGCGAGCAAAACACTGGATTCTGCCCAGGGGGACCACGGGGTGGGCAGCTGCCATCAGCCCTAACAGGCGCATGGTGGACAGTGCGGTCACGTTTCTGCGAACGCGAAAACGGGAGAGCGCCGACAGGATGGCGTCTCGCCGAGGAGGCGAAAGCATCGCAGTCATGGTGGCTGAGTCTAGGCAAAGCCCCGAGTAGACTGTCTGCCGGCTGGGGAGCTCTTCTCCCAGTTGATGGCAAAACCCAGGAAGGAGAGATGGTTTATCACCAACATGGTGTCCCTTCTCGCGGTCTCCTCTGAGTTGCTCAGAATAAGCAGGTAGGTCGTCTAGGTAGAAGAGAATCCTCTTTCCCTGACGCCTGAGCGTTTCAAACGCCGTCTCCACACACTTTGAGAAGGTGCGCGGAGCCAGGGAGTAGCCGAACGGCAGACACTGGTACTCGTACGCCATCCCCATAAAGGCAAAGCGGAGAAACTTCCTGTGCTTCTGCCGAACAGGGACGTGGAGGTAAGCATCCTTGAGATCCAGGGATGTGAACCAATCGCCCTCTCTCACACACCAGAGCAACGCTCCGACAGTGAGCATTCTGAACTTCCTCTTGGCAACGAATCTGTTGAACACGCGAAGATCCAGAATAGGTCTCTTTTCCCCTGACTTCTTGGAAACCAGGAAGTAGAGGGAATAAAACCCTAGGTGAGACTCGTGGGGGGGAACGACAGTGATGGCCCCCTTCACCAAGAGACGTGCCACCTCTGCTGCCAGAGCCGTGCTCGCAGCCGGGTCCCGTAGCGTGGTCTCCACCAACCCCATAAAGGGTGGGGGACGACGCTTGAACTGTATGGGATGGCCCCATCTCAACGTGGTGTCCAACCACGATAGCAGAACGCACCGCTCTTGCCAACACGCATAGCGGTCGGAGAGAGGGCGAGCCGACAGCTGAGGAAGACCGTCCAGGAATAACCCATATTCCTCGGCCCCTGCTGTCTCTACACGGCAGAACCAAGGGGGGCTTCCCATGAAAGGGAGGAGGCTCAGCGAGAGTAGGAGACGTACCAGAACCAGCCGCTGTAAAAACAACGAGCTGTCTAGACGTCGCGCTCGTGCCCGCTGAACAGGGAGCGAGTCGTTCGGCCGCCGCACCTGTGCGCATGCGCTGTCCGCAGGCTGTAGCCACAGCGCGCAGACCCGTCTCCTCACCTCCCACAAACTGTTGAAGGGAGGTAGAGGGGATAATGTGGGGAACCAGGAGACCGGTACAAACGGCCGTATCCACGGGCTCGTGCAACGAGTCTCTGATCCGTCCACGAGGCTCCAAGGGACGCCGCTTCTTAGAAGTAGGTGAACCAGAGGCCATGTGAATACGCCGTCCGACCGCCACCCTACAGCCACCGGGCTGAGGGGGGGAAAGAGGCAACATGGAGGAACGCGTCACAAGCGTAGGACGCAGGTGGCCTAAGGAATAACAGTCTGTCCGTGAGAATCGTTCCCGGTTCGGGGCGATTCTCACGGGCTCCTCCCACCAGCAGGCCGGGAGGAAGCGGGGTCCAGGCCGGTCCCAGCGTTCCGGGGGGCCGCCTCCATGATCAGAACGCCGAATAGGGACGTGGAAGTAAGCATCCTTGAGATCCAGGGATGTGAACCAATCGCCCTCTCTCACACACCGGAGCAACGCTCCGACAGTGAGCATTCTGAATTTCCTCGTGGCAACGAATCTGTTGAACACGCGAAGATCCAGAATAGGTCTCTTTTCCCCTGACTTCTTGGAAACCAGGAAGTAGCGGGAATAAAACCCTAGGTGAGACTCGTGGGCGGGGAACGACAGTGATGGCCCCCTTCACCAAGAGACGGGCCACCTCTGCTGCCAGAGCCGTGCTCGCAGCCGGGTCCCGTAGCGTGGTCTCCACCAACCCCATAAAGGGTGGGGGATGACGCTTGAACTGTATGGGATGGCCCCATCTCAACGTGTTGTCCAACCACGATGGTAGAACGCACCGCCGACAATCTGTCTCTGGAGGCGGTCGGGGGGCAGCGGCTTTTCGTTAGGGTGCCATCCGGCGCCCGGACAGAGAAGCGCTGCCAGGGGAGGCTTCAGGCGAGGGATCCCCCTCGCCTGAGTATCGGCCCACCCCCCCTCGTTGGTGAAAACCGTGAAGGATTTTCACCGGGGCCTTCAGGGTCGAAGGGTCCCCACCGGCAGCAGTGAACAGGTGCTGCACAGGCGGGAACAGGGGGCACTGGGTAGCCCGCCGGGAAGAAGATGGGGTGCGAAAGCACTCGCCCTGCATATCATCAGATACGGGGACGAGAGGCGGGGCCGACATGGGAATCCCCTTGATGGCCACCGCCTCACCCATGATCTCCAGAAGAGATCGGCCATCCGGCGCGGTTTCCCACGTTGGACGACGGTGGCGGTTGTAACCCGGGAGCCGGAAAAACCGGACGCCGAGTCACCGAAGACGTCGTCCATGGAGGCATCGTCGTCGGCGTCGATGATGCCGTCGTCGTCGTCCAGTCGATGGCGTCAGCGAGGTCCACCACAGGAGAAAAGAAGAGATGCCTGGGGAGGATCCCCTCTTCAGGCAGCTCCCGGCAGGCGACACAGGAGACGGGGGCCGCCATAGCAGCCGCGTGGTCGGCGCCGAGGCACCGAAAGCACGCCAAGTGCCCGTCACCCGGTGCCAGGGAGGCGGGACAGGAGGCGCATAGGGGTCCTGAAAAGGACCTAGCTCCAGGAGCGCTCTCAGGTGGCCCTGAAGATCTTAATGTATTCTCGATTTTCCGCTGATAAGCACAAGTGCTGAAAGAAAAGGGAGGATGAGCGACGGTATACACCGCGTTATATAGACACGATACCGTGGGAAATGTGGGCGGTGCCCACGCTGATTGGTGCATAGTTTGACATTTTCAGCTGATTGGTGCATAGTTTGAAATTTTAGGCTTCGCCTCATGGGCTTGTCCCATAAGGCGAAGCCTAGACGGCGTAGCCTACATGAAATAGAACCGGAATGTTAAAGACTCTGATCACCCCAGCAATAAAATTTTCCAGTCGCTGCTGCTGCCGACCGGATGCCTCTGGTGGACGCTACCGCATCCGGTCTCGCACCATCAGACTCAGGGACAGTTTCATCCCAAAGGCCATAAGGCTGAGCTACTTAGCTCACCACAGTCGACATCTGTTCAAAAAGGTCTGTTTACATTTTACATCTGAATCTATTTTAAGCTGAATCTATTTTACAAAACCACTCAACTCTTCTACATCGTACATATTCCGAATAAATATTTTTTATTTCACATTATTATATTCCATGTAGAGTATTAAATTTCATTTACAATTATTATTGAGGGTTTCGGTCTCTGTAACGCATTGTTTCTGCAACGTTTTTTTTCCCCTTTCTGTAAAAGTCATACTGCAGCCTATACCGACATTTTCAGGTGTGGTTACCAATAACCTAGCCTGGCACCGCCCACCTGCTTACTTCCGCTAAATTTTCATTTCACTTCAGTACTAGGTCTGGGTCTGCTTCATATGAATGCGTTCCTTGGAAGCCCGATTTTTGGCGGTCCAATCAGCAAACAGAGGGCTGAGAACGATGACGTCTCGCACGCCAGTTTCAGTTGTAGTCAGAGGAAGAACAGGAAGACAATGGAGAAGGATACGAGAGAAGCTATTCGGTCTGTTGTGGGATCGCTGCCGAAAATCGATCAATTAAAGCCGGAGCAAGGACAAGCTTTGCTGAGTTTTGTTGGTGACCATGATGTTGTGCCGCTTCTCCCCACCGGGTTCGGGAAAAATCTGTCAATCAAGAACCCCCCACGCATGCACGCACCTCGGATACATTCACACACAAGGAAAACGGATCGCTATTTATTTATTTAGCCTATTTATTTATTTATTTTACTGAACACAGCCTCCATGACGGTGAACTAGACACGTCAAAAAAATAACTTCACACAGTGTGTCTTTTTACAATTTATTTGTTACCAGCATTCGTAGTGTTGATCAGCAGAGAAATAGTCTGCCAAAGACGTTGACGTCGCTTAGCAACCGAGGAAGCTATTCACCACCGGAAGTTGTGAAGGCCCATGAAAGTCAACGGAGCGCTCAACAGCATTGAGAAGAGCCGTGTAATAAATAACGATAGTCACATTCATTATTCGATATTCTACGTGACTCAGACTATTCGACAATCGTTGCCCATCCCTAGCGTGTACATGTTAAAGTGCTGTACGTAGACACGGAGAGCCCTCTCCATAGCCAGAGAGGATCCAATATTTCTTAACTATCCGTCGACGACATGGACCTGTTGGTCGACGCAACGGAGACGGCAAGGGCTGTGATTGGTCCTCTAACAAATTCATTTCCGGAATCACTTCTCCGGTTTGACTTTGCACCTTAAGGACCAATAACACACCAGACATGATTTGAAAAGCTTTGGAAGTTTATTTACAACACTGCTTACATGGTTTGTAGTCAACATATAAGATAGATCGGGCGGCGAATTGCATTGCATATCCGACATCCCAACGGAGAGCTGCTGAGGTGACACACCAAAATTGTACCGGGGGCGAAAATTGTATGTAATCCGTAATCCGCGTTCGAAAAGTCCACACCGGCCTGGCAAGGACGATCGCGTCGAACGTTGCCTGGCAACGGACGATCGGGTCGAATGATGACGTAGGAAGGTTCATAAACATTCCCGCTCATTAATTGAACGTCACAAGAAGAAATAACATTAAACAGATAACATTTATTTTACAAATGACATTTATTAGCGTTGCTAACTTTATATTTGTATTGCATTTAATTGTTTAATCGCATCGTATTATCACAAGCTAGCTATATGATACACTTTAAACACTCAGTTTACTAGCTATATTCAATACAATACAAATATAAAGTAAAAAAAAGTGTTATCTCTATTATCTTATTTCGTCTTTGGCAACATGAGCGCTAGGGTTGCCGCGGTGTGGACATTTTCACACCGAGTAATCGTGTGAACACCGGTATTACCGGTATAAACGGTATTAACTTTGAAACTATAGGTCAACCGCCATCTTCTCCGTCAACTCTCCTCTCACACTAGGTGACAGCGGCTGGCAGCGCGCCAATTCTCGGCGTCTTATAACGTTCTATATATAATAGTATAATATAATTTTATATATCACAATATCATGGCCAAAAGCTCTGTGTGCCTCCGGATGGCCGTAGCGCGGGGAGCTCACGTAGGGATTGGGCTTCGCAGGGTTTGTTTACCGGCGTTGCTATGATTGCCGTCTTGTAAGGAAGCACGTCAATTCTCGGCGCAACAATTCTCCCGCACAGAGCAGAACTGTGGCCTATTCTACACATTTTAATTTTCTTAATTATAATTATATTATTCATTTTTACTGAATTTGTTTTTTATTACTGAAAAAAAGCAACAAAAAAAAACTCTGTGTTGCCGGTAACACCGAGTAAACGGTGTTGGCCTCAACACCGGTAACACCGGTAATAGCGTATACCGCTGCAACCCTAATGAGCGCGAATGTTTTTTGAAACCTGCCTAGCAACGGACCATCGCGTCGAACGCGGATTACGTAGGCGGTGTTCTGCCAATTTCCGCTACCCATCAAATTCTGCTACCTAGTGGTTCTGCGCATGCGCATCTTGAAAAAAACGATCCTGCGTGCGGACCCATCAGTTCCTTTTAGGCTGATAGGGAGTATTTTCTTTAAAACATGTTTTAAACTGCGCAATTATCTTACACATATGTTTAACATTACGCATTTTCACCTCTAAGAACGTAAATATGTGCACACTTCTGATGAATGTAGAAATAAGATCATATATGTGTTATCTTTACGGGTGGGAGCGGAGAAAGATTTTATCGGTTGAGGGGGAGGGGGGGGGGGGACATCTTGTCTTGTTATAACAAGATATTTATCGTGTTACATCAATTCTATATACTTGTGTTTGTAAAGCTATTGGGGAAAGATTGAAACAATCGTTTGACCTCCTGCCTCTGGGAACATTCCCGGACCCGGATGGCTTTGATAAGTCCCTGAAATTAAACCTTAGGAGGTATGCTTCAAAATTCAAGTTAAATGATGAGTATCTGAAATACATGCTTGTTTATAACGTCTTTGACATTATTTTAATGTGTGGCCCTGAGCAGCTTGTAGCCACAGTACCATGCGCTCTGGTTACGGTGGGCGTGTCAAGGCAGGTCAAGGAGGGGGGTGGGGGTGTGGCCCTGAGCAGCTTGTAGCCACAGTACCATGCGCTCTGTTTACGGTGGATGTATCGCAATGGCTCGTAGAAACCCATATTATACATAGATAGATATCTATATAATATAATATATAATATATATTATCACCTGGCCCTGAGCAGCTTGTAGCCACGGTACCATGCGCTCTGTTTGCGGTGGATGTATCGCAATGGCTCTTAGAAACCCATATTATCCATAGATATCTATATCATATAATATATATTATCACCTGGCCCTGAGCAGCTTGTAGCCACGGTACCATGCGCTCTGTTTACGGTGGATGTATCGCAATGGCTCTTAGAAACCCATATTATACATAGATATCTATATCATATAATTTTTGCACCAGTCAGTGTTGATGTAAACACACAGTCCGCCACCTCGGGTCTTGCCGCACAGTGATGAGTCTACAGATTGAGAGAAACAATAGTTTTTTTGATCAGTGCTGGGTAGCTGAGGTCGTTGCTATAGAGACCAAGACAGACAGAGCAACCCTTTCTCATCAAAATTACGTTCCAAGAGAACTATTCGGCATTCTCAATCACGTTTGTCTAAAAAACATATTTTTTCCGTGATTACGTTTTATTGAACATAACGTAAATACAAATTCGTTCTCAGCCCATTTTTTGCCAATTATTTACTGTGTTGTTATGGCAGAATAAAGAATAAATTCATGCATTATCATTCAACTTGAACATGTGTTTTTACAGTATAGAGTGGTGGAGGGATGACGTGTGTTGGCCAACCCGGAAGTGAGTGTCGCCCTCGGTTCCGGGTTTTTCCATTGGATTTTGGATAATTGCAGAAAAATTAGCATCTTTGAAGCTGCTCCTCAAAAACTGAAAATAAATAAATAAATAGAAATAACCATGCTACACAGAACGAAATGTAAACCCATGCAAATAAAGACTTCATGGTCCTAATAATTTAAACATCATTAATCTCCTGAGTGTGTAGGGTGGAATTCTATTTTTTTCAACGGGGCTGCATCCAGTCACTTGACCGTCATGGTTGCTATGGTGGTTGCTATCGACCACCCCCTCTAATCCTTATATGGCTCTAAAAACCACGCGGCAAAGGAGCTGCCGTCAATTCTATTGTTTTTGTCGTAAACTAGGGTCCGATGGTTAAAAAATAGACAGATATTCCAAGGTATCCTTAAAGGCAGCTTGGATGTTTTTATTTTCTGCAGTTTAGACTTCTTCTATAACCTGCAAAACACCAAGCACATTGATTTAATGAGGCAGGGTTATTTGAAACGATTTATTAAATAAATATTTGTGAGAGGTCATTCCTTCTCCTGAGTTTGCTTCCTATTTATGTCTAGTCTACACCCCTACTGTCCACAAGCATCCAAAAAAAGTTTTCCCAAATGGACTGTCATTTGGACAAAGCCCCTCAGAAGTGTTGCCTGCAAGACCTAATGGTTCAGAATGTGGTGGAAAAACTGTTTTTGAGATAGGAAGGTCCTACCGCCCTGAAATTTGAATACCTTATTCTAGGGCCTAACTGGGACCCCCGCACCGAAACTTGGCCCGGTCGGACCCCGAGGGCAGGAAGGGGGGGCCCTTCCTCCCCGAAACTTGGCCCAGTCGGACCCCGAGTGCAGGAAGGGGGGGCCTGGACTTTCATAATCTTCGCTCGGTGAATGTGAAGAATGTTTGGTCGGATAGTTATGACGAAGAATCATAATGTGAATGGGAATATTCTATAAATGTCTTGATATCATCTTTCGTCTCAACACTTCTGCTGCAGCCGCTTAAAGTCTCACTCCGAGAACCTTAAAATATGAATCAATCCATTAGAAGTATGAAAATATCTTCCCGGTGGCGTAACGGGGCAAACAAGTAGTCCTTTGACATCTACGTTTCGAGTCGATTGCAACAGTGCCACACATGATCATATTTGAATATGTTTCGGGGTAGTAATTATCTGTCGATTTTGGAGGCCTTTATCAATAATGACCAGCTATAGATTTGCTTCCTGATGGAGATCTTTGACAATTACATGTTATTTAGCATCTACACGTTAAGCTGAGTCCAATGAGATCAAGCTCGCCCTCTTGCCACACCGAAATCATGTCCTAGACCATAGGTGTACCATGTAAAATACATGTTACCATTTGCTAGAGTGTCATGCTTGGTGTCATTGGACTCAGCTCAACGTGTAGATGCTAAATAATTTGTCACAAATTTCTATCGGGAAGCAAATCAATAGCTGCTCATTATTGATTAAGGCCTCCAATTTCGACAGCTAATTTCTACCATTAAACATGTTCGAATATGCTCATGTGTGGCACCGTTGCAATCGCCTGGAAGTAGATGTTGAAGGACACCTTGTTTGCCCTCTTACGCCACCGGGAAGATATTTACATACTTCTGATTGACTAATGAATTGATTCAGCTATTCCCCCAGAAGTATGGGGTCAAAAGGTCAAAAGGAGCCGGCACCACGCCGCTTATGAGACAACAAAAGTTAATGTGTATTTCTCTCATAACTTTTTTGTCATTATTAAAGAGAGGCCTGATTCTCAGATATGCATATTGGATGACTACTGTGTAGGTCTGGGAAGAACTTCAGGCCAAAATCTTGCAAGCGAGCCGCTGGGTGAGGTGCAACGAGATGGAGCACTTGCTGAGTCATTTCCTGTAGGGCTGGAGCCACAGGTTGAAGCGTTTGTGTCCTTTGAGACCCCCTTTGATATATAAGAGACCCCAAAGTACAGCTTACTTAAATTTTCTCGACTCAGTCACCTATTGCATCACTTCCTTTAGGGCTTCGGCCTCCTAATTGATCATTGTAGTATAATTGAATGCCCTCTTTCATATATATGATACCTCCACCACGGGGACGTGGCAACAATTCTCCAAATCCATATGGGGAGGGGGGGGAGGTATGCTTGTGGACAGTAGGAGTGTACACTAGACATAAATAGGAAGCAAACTCAGGAGAAGGAATGACCTCTCACAAATAATTATTGAATAAATTGTTTCAAATAATCCTGCCTCGTTAAATCAATGAGCTTGGTGTTTTGATTTAAAAAATAGGTTATAGAAGAAGTCTAAACTGCAGAAAATGAAAACATCCAAGCTGCCTTTTAATGATACCTTGGAATATCTGTCTATTTTTTAACCATCGGACCCTAGTTTACGACAAAAACAACACAATTGACGGCAGCTCTTTTGCCGCGTGGTTTTTAGAGCCATGGTGGTTTTTAGAGGGGCCGCGTGGTTTTTAGAGGGGGCGGTCGATAGCAACCACCATAGCAACCATTGCGGTCAAGTGACTGGATGCATCCCCGTTGAAAAAAATAGAATTCCACCCTACTAGGGGTGTGACGAGATCTCGCGAGATTAAACTTAACGATATTACCCGTCGCGTTAAAAATCGGTCTCGCGAGATTTGTGATTTATCCAAACTTCTATTTGTCGCCTGTGGGGGCAGTAATGCGCCTTTGCTACATCTAGCCTGCCAGAACCTAAAGAAGGAGAAGGAAAAGAAGATGAGGAGAAGGAGGGGAAGCAGGGGAAGCATCGAAAGCAGCCATAAGCTGTGTTCGAAATCGTTCCCTATCACGGATAGAGTGTACTATTTAGGGTGCTCGCCATTTTGTAGTGGTGTTCGAATTCTCAGTGGTTAATTTCATGCACTATATAGTGCACTTAAAATTTGAGTGTACATACGATGTAGCCTACATGTTACTCCCGTATACCATAATGCAATGCATTATGGTTTTTCCGGAGGAGAAGAAGAGGCTGAATAACCGCGAAAACGAATACCTTTAATCAAAGTACATTTTGGGTACTTTGATTTGGTTTTGCACATAATATTGTTTGCAATTGAAAAAAAATAGAATTACTTAATTTAATTTATTTTAATTTAACTTTTATAAATTTTAGTTTTAGTTTCAATTTCATGCATGTAAAGAGTTATAATAAAACATTTCAAAATAAATGCGCGACTTGATTAAATAAAAGTCTGTTGGTCCAGTCACATAATTTGTCATTGTAGTTTTCTTAAAATCTCATCTCGTCTCGTTCTCGTGAACCCAATATCGTGTCTCGTCTCGTCTCGTGAGCTGGTGTATCATCACACCCCTACACCCTACACACTCAGGAGATTAATGATGTTTAAATTATTAGGACCATGAAGTCTTTATTTGCATGGGTTTACATTTCGTTCTGTGTAGCATGGAAAAATCGGAGAAACACTCCCATTCAGAATGCATTAGTTTACATTTCGTTCTTTGAAGCACGGTTATTTTTATTTATTTATTTATTTTCAGTTTTTGAGGAGCGGCTTCAAAGATGCAAATTTTTCTGCAATAATCCAAAATCCAATGGAAAAACCTGTTGGCTTTTTGTCAAGGGAACCGAGGGCGACGCTCACTTCCGGGTTGGCCAACACACGTCATCCCTCCACCACTCTATACTGTAAAAACACATGTTCAAGTTGAATGATAATGCATGAATTTATTCTTTATTCTGCCATTAGGGCTGCAACTACGAATCGATCAAATCGATAAAAATCGATTACTAAATGCGTTGGCAACGAATTTGGTCGTCGATTCGTTGTGTCGCGCGATTAATAAGTTACTCGTAGGCGCAGCACTGTTTACAGCGGGGTCATCCCTATGTTCCCCGGGTTCTATGTTCCCCGTTTTTCCCAAAAAGGGTCCTATGTTCCCCTGTAGCCATACATACCGGGGAGCATAGGACCCTTTTTGGGAAAATCAATCAATCTTTAAAAATATTTAAACTTTGACGCGACATTCGCGTGATGACAGCCAATCGGCGTTCAACAGCGTGGCCACTGAGTGACATGTGTAACGTAACAGCCAATCAGCGTTCAACCGGCCAACTCAGTGCAGCGCAGTCCGGGGTGAACTGCAGCATGGAGGAGAAAGTGATTGCTGCCGTTTGCGACTCCCGGAGCTCTTTATATAATAGTGTATAATATAATATAATTGTATAATAATATCACGGCCAATAATACTACGGGAGCTCTTAGGGCTTGGGCTTCTCAGGGTTTGTTTACCGGCGTATGAATAGACTGCGTCAGGTTCTCCGACGTCTCTCCCTCTTCCACAAAAGGTAAAGACATCCAATGGTAGTTATCTCTGCTGGAATTTGGCAGTTATGGTGGAAAAAGTAACAGACCGGGGAACATAGGACCCTTTTTCAAAAAAAGGGTTCTATGTTCCCCGGTCTGTTACTGGTCTGTTCCCCGGTTCCCCGGTCTGTTCCCCGGTCACATACATATCGGGGAACATAGGACCCTTTTTGGGAAAAGCGGGGAACATTGGACCCTTTTTTAAAAAAAGGGTCCTATGTGCCCCAGTCTCATACAAAGAGGGGAACATAGGACCCGGGGAACATAGACACGCTCCCTTTACAGCCAGCCGCCGACATGTTGGATCATGGTTCATGCACGCCCACATCGAGCTTTAGTGTGAGCGACCACAGCTTGTATTTTGGTCATATCTTAACACTGGACTGTAGGCCTACATAAAAGTGTTGTACCTTCACTGTCTTTGGGTTAAAAAAACTCCTTAAACTCAGTATCCGTCTAGTAGTCCAACCGAAAACTGTCAGCTGCTGCTGCTGCAGACGTTGTGCATACGGGCTCGGAGTCGGCACCGCGTGCGTCATTCAAAGCAGCGGTAGTAATCACACAACCGGACGGTGTAGAAAGTCCCGTAAGTTAAAAATAGTGATGCAGTTTTTAAATCCATGTTAAAATTGGCAGGATATAGAGCTAGTTAGCTTAAAAAATAAAAACTGACCAATGGTCACAAACAGTGTTAAATGTGATGTGTTCAGGTCGGCTCAGTAATATGGTTGATGCGTTCAAATGCAACAGAAAAAAAAAAATAATAATTGAGATTTTGGTGAAAACTTGTTTTCCCAGTAATATAAAATAGATAGTAAAGAAGTTTTATTTCAAGGAGTCTCAAAAATGGTATCAATAGGTTTGACCGGTTAACCATGGACATCCCTTATATACATATAAAAGTATATCATACATTGTATGTTTTTTCTTTGTGTTATCCCAGTTATGTTTTTTTAATTGTTTTATTGTTTAATATTACTTTTAATAGTTCCGGGACGTTGGAGCAATAACCTGGTGTTTTTACACTTCAGTCTGCACTGTGAATTTGAAGTTATGTTCAGTTTTTGAATAAAGATGCGGCAATTACAAATGTTATTTTCTTTTATCCGATTCATCGATTAATCGAAAAAATAATTGACCGATTAATCAATTATTAAAATAATCGTTAGTTGCAGCCCTATCTGCCATAGTAACACGGTAAATAAATGGCAAAAAATGGGCTGAGAACAAATTCGTATTTACGATATGTTCAATAAAACATAATCACGGACAAAATACGTTTTTTAGACAAACGTAATTGAGAATGCCGAATAGTTCTCAGGGAACGTAATTTTGATGAGAAAGGGTTCCTCTGTCTGTCTTGGTCTCTATAGCAACGACCTCAGCTACCCAGCACTGATCAAAAAAACGATTGTTTCTCTCAATCAAAGCACAAAACAGGACAACTGATACCCATAAACTTAACCCACACATGTTGTGTAATTAACAAGGACACGTTGGTGTAGTTGTGTTGAGGAATGTCACAGATTTCACTGTAATATCGCCGTTAATGTGCAGCCATCGGGACTTCCGTTAGCCAATGGGATGAATGAATGCTCATAGCTTTATACATTGCCGTGGAGGGATTACATTGCAATGAGTGGAAAACCCCCTGCGTCGAAAAAAGAAGCACATGGTCCTGCGCTAGCCAATGGGATGAATGCTCATAGCGTCTCTATGTGCAGCCATCGGCTCTTCCGTTAGCCAATGGGATGAATGCTCATAGCTTCATATATTGCCGTGGAGGGATTACATTGTAATGAGTGGTAAAACCCCTGCGTCGAAAAAAGAAGCGCAAGGTCCTCCGTTAGCCAATGGGATGAATGCTCATAGCGTCTCTATGTGCAGCCATCGGGTCCCCCGTGAAGGGGTTACATTGTAACGAGTTGAAAACCCCATGCGTCGAAAAAAGAAGCGCAAGGGTACCCTTTTGCGTCAGAAACTGAAGCCAAAGTCACTGACCGTTCGTCAAAAATCGACGCGTTCGGAGTGAGAATGTGTTGGGTACTCCTATCTTAAATAAAGACATTATGCACAAGCATCAAAATATGCTCCCCATATTCTTACAGTGTACATAGGGTGAGTAGTGGTTATAAACAAGCATGTATTTCAGATACTCACCATTTAACTTAAATTTTGAAGCATACCTCCTAAAGGTTTAATTTCTGGGACTTATCAAAGACATCCGGGAATGTTCCCAGCGGCAGGAGGTCAAACGATTGTTTCAATCTTTCCCCCATAGCTTTACAAACACAAGTATTTAGAATTTATGTAACACGATAAATATCTTGTTATAACAAGACAAGATGTCCCCCCCACCTCCCCCTCAACCGACGAAATCTTTCTCCGCTCCCAGAGTAGACCCGTAAAGATAACACATATATCATCTTATTTCGACATTCATCAGAAGTGTGCACATATTTACGTGCTTAGAGGTGAAAATGCGTAAGATAATTTGGCAGTTAAAAACATGTTTTAAAGAAAATACTCCATATCAGCCTAAAAGGTAGCAGAAACTGATGGATCAGAAACTGATGGATCAGGATCGGGTTTTTCAAGATGCGCATGCGCAGAACCACTGGGTAGCAGAAATTGGAAGAACAACTGTACTCCTGCTATCTTAAATAAAGACGTTATAAACAAGCATCAAAATATGCTCCCCATATTCATACAGTGTACATAGGGTGAGTAGTGACGTAAAATAACGTGATTCTGCAGTGGGAGCATATTTGATAGAGGCGATTGTTTCTACAAATCACATGCGCCCTACTTCACATTTGTGACGTAAGGTAGCATTTTCTGATGGGTAGCATGAATTGATAGACTCCGCTATCGAGTGGCACTACGGTAGCAAAAGTTGGATTACAGAGTCCGTAAATTCCGCATCGCAAAACAAGCCTTTACATTTGCCATATTAACGCTATGTACGTACCGCGGTACACCTCTGTAACCGCTCCGAAGTGCCTGTACCGTGACGGTTCGGTACAAATACGTGTACCGTTACACCCCTAGTTCATGGGCATGTGCGTGCTTGCGTGTGTTTTTACCTGCGCGTGTGCCGAAGGCGGAGCCGTTAAACGTCTTACCAGTGCATGTGTGTGTGTGTGTGTGTGTACGCTTCCGTGTATGTGTCGCTGCCTTTGTGTTGACGTACAGTGTGTGCGCGTGCTTGTTTGTGTGTGTGTGTGTGCGAATGTGCGTTAGTTTCCATGTATGTTCATGCACATGTGCGTGCTTGAGGTGTATATATACTTTCGCGCTTGGCACATGCCCACTTGAGTAACATGAGTTACTGGTGCGACAGGCCTGCTATTATAGTAGTACGTTGTTTTTTTTAATTCTAATTATTGTATGTCCAGTATTCTATTTCATTTACAGCTATTATTATTATCTTTTAATTTTATGCTAATTATTACTATTACTTATTTCTGGCAATGAATAATTCATTGCCAGCAACTGCTGCTGGAATTGTTGTGCATATGACAAGTAAACCTGCTACCTCCCGGCCTCCCCGCATCAGCCTGCCACTGATAAGTGCTGCATTCTCGCACATACAATAACGCAGTTTGCACAATGTGATTGACAGGCACGATGGATTCCCTGAACCCATTAAAAAATAAATTTGATCAATGGACGGTAATCCAGGAGAGGTCTGAAATTATTTTATGCAGCAGGGGGCGCGGTCAACTTCAGAGAGCATTTATTACACTAAAATGATAGCTCTGCTGTGCTTTGGCCCTTTAACCTCTAAGGGGATTTCCCTAGTCTGAAAAAAAATGTCTGTGTCAAACATATTTAAATGTTGCAAGCTTTCTTTTTACTAAATCAAAACCAACCAGAAACTAGATTGGTCCGGAATTCTGAAGAACACAAGAAATAATGTGTGCTACAGCATACCATACGTACCATTCTACTATACTCTAGGTTCTGTACTGCAGTACCACATCCTGAAACAAGGGACCGCGACTGAAGGGTTAAGTGGCAGCAGTAAACCACAGTAGGGGATGGAAGGCCACTGGGGCCTTATAGATTGACATTATAAACTTCATAATATTTATAATGTTTAACAAGGCGCACTATGTATGTAGCCTGGTCCTACCAGACCATCGTACCTCATTTCATTTGTACAGAAGGTCTGGAAGTGCTCAATTGACAAATGTTCACTCACTTGGAGGCGGGTGTCTGTAGAAGTTTTAAAATGATTGGATCTGCCCAGTGCCACTCTGGATCTGCCATAACCAATCGCATAGTGTTTGGTCGTGACGTATGTCATGCGATGGGACCGGCTCCTTCACCACTAACGGAGCCAGCTGGAAAATCAAACTTTTCCCGAACCCGGTGGGGAGAAGCGCCACAACATCATGGCCACAAACAAAACTCTGGAAAGCTTGTTCTTGCTCCGGCTTTAATTGATCGATTTTCGGCAGCTATCTCACAACAGACCGAATGGCTTCTCTGGTATCCTTCTCCATTGTCTTCGTCTGACTACAACTGAAACTGGCGCGCAACCTAGACGTCATCGTTCTCAGCCACTCCCTATGTTCGCTGATTGGACCGCCAGAAATCTGGTTTCCATGGAACGCATTCATATTAAGCAGACCCAGACCTAGTACTGAAGTGAAATGAAAATTTAGCGGAAGTAGGTAGGTGGGCGGTGCCAGGCTACTATGTATGTGCTGCCGGCCAACATACCTGCAGGGCTGTGTAACTCTGAAACATCATAACAGCTTCCTCGGGGTGAATTAGCCCATTACCCGAAAGGAAAGTGGAACACATGAAGTAGTTTCTAATTTTAAACTTTGCTTTGTTTGCTTGACCAAGAACTTGTCGGAGCGTTATCTGTTGAGGCAGTGGAGCTTAAACTGGTCTGTCTATGGAGAGCAAGGTCAATATGATATAGTAGTGATGGGTAGTGGGTAGGGCTGCAACTAACGATGAATTTAATAATCGATTAATCGATGAATCGGATCAAAAAAGAAACATTTGTTTTTGTAACTTTATTAAAAAAAACTGAACATTACTTCAAATTCACAGTGCAGACTGAAGTGTAAAAACACCAGGTTATTGCTCCAACGTCGCGGAACAATTAAAAGTAATATTAAATGATGTATTACTTTTAATGACATAAATGGGATAACATAAAAAAAAATAAGATCTTTAACCGGTAAATACTAACGGTTAAAAATAAATTAAATCATGTTAATTTCTCTCAGATGACAGGAGATCGTTAATGTTTATTTCATTTTCGAGACTCCTTAACGATCCAAGTGTATATTGATAACACTATTGATACTTTTCTATTATTTTGTTGAAATGTATTATTGCTTTAATTGCTGATAAGATGATCATAGCTCAAGATAATAGGACGTTAAAGAGGTCATAATTCCATCTTTACTATCTATTTTATATTGCTGGGAAAACAAATTTTTGCCAAAATATCAAATTTCTTTTTTTTTTGTGTTGCATTTGAACACAACAATCATATTACTGAGCCGACCTGAACACATCACATTTGCCACTGTTTGTCACTTTTTTTTAAGCCAACTAGCTCTATAACCTGCCAATTTTAACATGGATTTAAAAACTGGAATACTATTTTTTATTTTTTTATTTTTGATTCGTTGTTGCAGCCCTAGTAGTGGGTTTGGTCTGGGGTTCGGACATGTTTGTGTGTGTGTGTGTGTGTGTGTGTGTGTGTGTGTGTGTGTGTGTGTGTGTGTGTGTGTGTGTGTGTGTGTGTGTTAGGGCTGGGCGATATGGACCAAAACTCATATCTCGATATTTTCTGTTTGAATGGCGATATACGATATTATAACGATATTTTGAACAAAACAGGTAAAGTGTGTAGTTTTAACTCCACGCCACTATCAACCATTTATTTAGTGTTTTCTTTTTTTTTTGCTCAACGAAGCATAGCTGTGCTTTAACAACAGATATGTAAGGGATAATGTAAAGAACGCCGGTCATTATCGGGAAAATAAGCCCCGACAAGGCGAACAGGACACCGACCTAAAGGGGCTTATTTTCAATAATGACCGACGACGTTCTATACATTATCCCGATTATTACACGGCTACTTGCCTAAACGAAAAAATAACTTCATGGTGTGTCTTTTTACAATTTATTTGTAACCAGCATTCGTAGTGTTGATCAGCAGAGAAATAGTCTGCCAAAGACTAGATAGTCGCATAGCAACCGAAGACGCTGGAGTTGACAAGTTACCAGACTATTTGCGGAGTGATACCAAAGAAGTCATCGGAGACAAGAAATCCTGTTTTCCTTGACAGCCTCTTCTATAATATGAATGATTTTAGCTTGTGCGTGTCCGTGCCCGCGATAAATCACACACAAGCTAAAATCATTCAAATTAATGTGCTTTATTTTTATCTTGCACTATTGGAGCACGTACTACTTTCTTGCGCTCTGCCTCTGACTACGAGATGGTTAGTGTTACAACTTTCTGCTGTCGGCTCCCAGACACGTTCCCTCCAGGGCCGATGATCTCTCAGGGGCAACACACCCTTTACTTTGACCGGCAGTGGGTCTGCTTATAGGTCGGAATCGGGTCGGAATGAAGCGGCCACCGATTCTTGCCGGGTGCTTTATTCTTTTACACACAACCGGACTCGATCATTACTTCACTAAACTTACATGCACGCTACCGCTCGCTCGTCCACTGCACTCACACGCTGACCACACACACACACACACACACACACACACACACACACACACACACACACACACACACACACACACACACACACACACACACACACACACACACACACACACACACACACACACACACAGTGATATGCGCACCAGATACTTTCTCGTGCGAACGAGATACTTTCTCGTGCGCACCAGATACTTTCTCGTGCGCACCAGATACTTTCTCGTGCTCACGAGAAACGTTTTGTTGTGATGCGAAACGTCCGTGGGTGGGAGAACGCTGCGTACATATAAGGGGCGGGATTGAGCAGCTGAACATGGTTTGTAGGCTCAGAGAGCAGCGGTCAGCTTTATAAAATAGCGCTCGCAAGGCAACATCAAAATAATATATAATATACCGGTATGGCGATATTGTCTCAACTACATATCGCTTTCAAAAATATACCGGTATAATTTTAAAACCGGTATATCGCCCAGCCCTAGTGTGTGTGTGTGTGTGTGTGTGTGTTCACTCACAGGCTTCTCGTCGCCGTCGAGGACGTCTTCCTTGGTGAACAGCCTCATGCAGTCCATCAGGCTCACCTCACTGTAGCCCTTCTGGGCACAAACACAGTGGCAGCGACATTACAGACACGCACAGGCACGCCCGCACACAATCACGCAGACAGCACAGAAGCCAGGGGCAGCACAGAGATCAAAACAGGATGGACGGAGAGACAGTATGTTGTTAAAGGTCCCATGACATGAAAATCTCACTTTATGAGGTTTTCTAACATAAATATGAGTTCCCCTAGCCTGCCTATGGTCCCCCAATGGCTAAAACTTGCGTTTGGTGTAAAACGAGCACTAGCTGTTCTGCTCGCCTTTGAAAAAACGGAGGCTCAAGTGCGCTGATTTGGAATGTCTGCATTCATGACGTCATCAGGAATCTCAGCTCCTCCCCTTACTCTGCCTTGCCCGCCCAGAGACGTTGGCCCGCCAATGAGACTCGACCGTGCGAGCGCCACATGTGTGTGTGTGTGTGTGTGTGTGTGTGTGTGTGTGTGTGAATACACACACTGTAACGCAAGTGTTTCTTGTCGGTTCTTTGACGTGTCTTGTATTTCCACAACGAGACTGTTGTGGGGGTTATCTGAGCCATGGTTGAGAAGGAATTGGGGGAAAGGAACTTTGGCTTTGACTGGCTGAAGTACATGAACTGCGACATGCCGCCGGTTGCCGCGAGGCACCATCGCCCGGCAGCGGGCAGCCGGCAGCAGGCAGCGCCCGGTTCAGTCGACTTCAGGTTGATGTGAAAGTGGAAGAACCAGAGACGTCGCAGAACCCGACAAAGTCGTTTGTGATTCATAATATCGTCTGGAGGCGCACACAGCTTTTGGCCGTGATAATATGTATTAAATGATATAGATTTCTATGTATTATATGATATTATTTAGATATAGAGCTCCAGGACTGTAACGCAAGTGTTGTACACTTCCTTATTATTTGGATAACCGTTCTGCTTCTGGCGTTATGGCGCATAACACGTCGGACTCTCGTCTCTGGTATTTCTACAACGAGACTCGTATTGGGGGTTATCTCAGCCATGGTTGAGAAGGAATTGGGGGAAAGGAACTTTGGCTTTGACTGGCTGAAGTACATGAACTGCGTCATGCCGCCGGTTGCCGCGAGGCACCATCGCCCGGCAGCGGGCAGCCGGCAGCAGGCAGTGTGCGGTTCAGTCGACTTCAGGTTGATGTGAAAGTGGAAGAACCAGAGACGTCGCAGAACCCGACAAAGTCGTTTGTGATTCATTATATCGTCTGGAGGCGCACACAGCTTTTGGCCGTGATAAAATGTATTAAATGATATAGATTTCTATGTATTATATGATATTATTTAGATATAGAGCTCCAGGACTGTAAGTGTTGTACACTTCCTTGTTATTTGGATAACCGTTCTGTCGGACTCTCGTCTCTGGTATTTCTACAACGAGACTCGTATTGGGGGTTATCTCAGCCAAGGTTGAGAATGAATTGGGGGGAAGGAACTTTGGCTTTGACTCCCTCAAGAACATGAACCACGACATGGAGGAGAAAGGGATTGTTGGCGGCGAATGTCTCCAGCTTGAGACCCGCTGAGGGACCACCGCCGGAGGCGGAGGTGCCTAAGCGCTGCCCGGCAACGATCCCTTTCTCCTCCTTGTCGCGGTTCAGTCTACTTCACATTGATGAGGACGTTGAAGAACCAGGAACGTCGGAGAACCCAACGCGGTCGTTTGAGATTCATAATATCGTCTCACACAGCTTTTGGCCGTTATAATATATATGATATAGATATCTATGTAGGCTATATTGATAATATTTAGATATAGAGCTCCAGGACTCCCGTGTGTTCTAGAATATTTACAGAACACGGCTAAAGGCTGTGTGCGCCTCGCCATTGCGATACATCCACTGTAAACAGAGCGCATGGTACCGTGGCTGCAAGCTGCTCAGGGCCACACCCCCACCCTCCTCCTTGACCCGCCTCGCTCCTCCTCATTTGCATTATAGCTACAGACACCAAAACAGCGCATTTGGGGGAAGCTCAATGTGCGACTGGCTCGGAGTGGCTGTAACTCTGCACCACGGCTGAATTTCGGGAACGTCTTTGAATACTGTGTTAGTTGCCCACTAATACCTATATTAAAGAATACATAAAATAGCATGTCATGGGACCTTTAAGACGATGCTGTGAAGGAACATCAATGCTAACAGAAGGAGGTTGACCTTTACAGAGAGCTAGCCTTTACTCCAAGGTCACTCACATAAGGAATAATCCCACCCATGCACGGACACATGTACACACACAGATACATACACACACACAAACCCATAAACACACACATACATACTTCTTCTCCAAATGATTAAAAGTATAATGGCGTTATGACCTGACCAGAAATGATTTGTATGTAAGGCCAGAATCCATCCGTCCATATTTTACGCTCTGCATAATGGAAGGTAACTGCTACATTTGTGCGTTGTGTGTTCTCTCACCTTGGCGATAGGCAGCGAGAGATCCCAGAAGGGGTCGAAGACTGTTGAACAGAAGCCACAATGACTGCAGGTTAGCGAGCTTCTCAGCTGGCCCACAAACAGGTCTGTGGACACACAGGAGAAGAAAGGTTATTCAACACACACACACACACACACACACACACACACACACACACACACACACACACACACACACACACACACACACACACACACACACACACAAAAGCACATGGCAAAATATTTTCATGGTAAACAAACGTTTATTAACTGACAACATTCATATGAATGTATTTCAGATCTAATAGCCAATCAGATATGGGATATTCAAGCATGCTTTGGATGGTCAACCACAATCATCAGCTGTGTTGACCGTCTATATCAGGCTCACGCTCTGAATTGACACTTGGTGTACAGTTATTTTACTCACCGACTATTTTACTGTCCTCTCGCTCCAGGTATTTGCTCCACATCTTTTTCCCTTTCTCCTCGTCCCTAAAGACATGTGGACAACAGCATTGCAGTTAGCTTAGCTGCCAGAGGTTGGCCTTAGCTCACTTGTGATCAAGGGCCGTGATGGTATCTCTTCACTGGCTGATAACATGATTCTCACAAATAACAAGGGCTGGACATAAAAACAGAGTGACGTAGGAGAGGGGAAACAAACATGTGTACTAAATGTTTAAGCACTGTTTAAATGCTACATCTCTCCTTTGAAATCTGCTATTTTATGGATGTTTTCAGGTGCAGATTGTCTGTCCAGTAGCCACCGTGCACAGCATTGGAATTTGGCTGTGGCTAGCTGATATGCTATGCTAAATTCACTCAGCTAACAACTTTGGAATTTTAGCATTGGTGGTGATATACTCTTGTCCTTTCTGAAAGGAAATTAAATTAAAACCAAACCACGTGGACTGAAAACGATGTGACCGTTTAAGGTAGCCCTGAAATATAGCCTCTATCCTAGCCCTGACATAAAGCCTCTATCCTAGGCCTGACATATAGCCTTTATCCTAGCCCTGAAATATAGCCTCTATCCATTCCTAGCCCTGAAATATAGCCTCTATCCTATCCCTGAAATATAGCCTCTATCCTAGCCCTGAAATATAGCCTCTATCCTATCCCTGAAATATAGCCTCTATCCTAGCCCTGAAATATAGCCTCTATCCTAGCTCTGACATATAGGGCCCTATTTTAACGGTCTGAAACGCAAGTGAGAAGGGCTAGCGATGTTGCTATTTTACTAGGGGTGTAACGGTACACACATTTGTACCGAAATGTCACGGTACAGGCACTTCGGTGCGGTTACAGGTGTCAGGTGTACCGCGGGACGTAAATGTGGCGTACATAGCGTTAAAGGTTGGGTATGGAACAGTGGCGGCTGGTGAATTTTATTATAGGGGGGGCAGAAAGTTTGTAAACCAAATCCCTGTAGGGGGGTCTGGGGCCCTCCTCCCCCCGAAGATTTTTTTGTGTTTTTCATATAAAAATGAAGCATTAAAGACAAAATGGAACATTTGCCCCTAAAGACAAAATAGAACATTTCCTTACAAAGACGAATGGAGCCGGGGAACTAAGTTTTTACTTAATTTATTTGCCTTGTAGAATTCAGCAAGATTAAAAGTGCAAATACATCAATAATAATTGGGAATTACCGGTATACACAAGTTAACATTCTCTCTCTGTCTCTATCTGTTTGTGTGTTTGTGAGAGAGTGAGAGAATGTGATTCTAAAAGGGGTGAGTGTGTTACGGACAATCTATTGTGTTGGTAACTTCACTCATAAATCTATCTACAGTTAAATATGCATTTAGACAAATACGATAAAATATCAATATAATATGTGCAACCTTTTATGTGTGGTTGTTCAAGACACACTGAAGACATGATGCCACCATAGGTTTGCAGAGAACTATATACAATATACACACTGAAGGCATGATGCCACCATAGGTTTGCAGATAACTATATACAATATACACACTGAAGGCATGATGCCACCATAGGTTGGCAGCGAACTATATACAATATACACACTGAAGGCATGATGCCACCATAATAATAATAATAATACATTTAATTTAGAGGCGCCTTTCAAGACACCCAAGGTCACCTTACAGAGCATATAGTCATCATTCAAAACTATGTAAAACAGACTAGGAATAAAAGGAAAACAGAGGTTAAACATGAAGAATAATAATAATTAATAACACTCAAAGACGCCTAAAGTGAAGGGGGGACCTCACTAACCACCACCAATATGTAGCACCCACTTGGGCGAACTATATACAACATACACACTGAAGGCATGATGCCACCATAGGTTTGCAGAGAACTATATACAATATATTTAATTTCCAATTTTTCTGAATTGGATCGTCGACTAAAAGGAACTTCTTTGAGAGACGAAACGGAATTGCACACGTTTGCAGCCATGTTGAAATCAGCAAGTGACTTGATCGAAGATATCCCTTCGCGCTCTTTGCTCAGTTACGTATGACGCAAGCACGTTAGGGCGAGTCCCAAATCCCCATTGAAAATGCATTGAAGGCTAAATTTCCGAAAAAAAAAGGTTTAACATTACCCTGCGTTCACACCAAAAGATGCAAAAAGTTGCCGCGCAGCACGATCCCATTCAAAGTGAATGTAGAGACGCGTTGCGGGTTTGCTGCAAAATTTGATTTGTGGCGCGGCAAAATTTGATTTGCAGCGCAGCACGCCCGTGCTCGAGTTGAAATATTTCAACTTTTCGGCAGCAAACGCGTGATGACAGCCAATCAGCGTTCAACAGCGTTGCCACTGACTGAGTGACATGCCGTAACAGCCACTCAGTGTTACTCCCTTGGAGTGACCTAGAGTTCACTACCGTTACATTTATTTAGTAACTCGAAAAACCCACAAATTAGCTTTCTGTAGTGTAGTTGTGTTTACAGTTAAACTAAACTATGAGTATGCTAAAGGGCTAGAATAACAACCCCAAACAAAACCCAGTTGGGTGCCAGGCAGCACCAGCCTTCCAGGCTCCGAATGGTCTCCCGAAACGACGGGCATTCCGACGTCTCTCCCTCTTCCACAACAGGTAAAGACATGCAATGCTCGTAATGTCGGCCATGGTTGTGAATTAATTCAGAAGCGCCACGGCGACAACGCGTTCGGGCAGCAAATGCATCTTTTGGTGTGAACGCAGGGTTAGAGTCAACGGAGAAGGCTTGGGCGATTTTCCACGTCGATGAATTCGCCCATAGAGGCGGGACCATTTGAAACGCGACTGGAATCTGACGATTCTGATTGGACAATGACAGATATTAGGTCTACAACACTGAAAACTACTTTTGCCGTGATAGAAAAAAATAAATAAAAATATTCTCCCAGTTGGTAGTGCGTCGCCCCTATACACCGTCCGCCCCTGGTATGGAATTCTCTTTTTGGCCATTTTTGCAAAATTACTTGAAATCCTTATCATAACCCAATTACAACCACTGAGTTAGAAGTACTGACATGAAAATTAAACAAGTCAATCATCTGTGGAACGGGCAGGGCTCGAAAAACTCCAGCCAATGATTTCCAGACCCACCGAGTGGCATTGGACAGTAAGTACGTCAATCAAACGGTCGTACTGCACTCTGCCTCCCCCACTCCCCGCGCGTGACCCCTTCGTGCACGTACTCAAAGCTCGTGACCCAGAGCAGGCTTCTGTTTGTTGTTATCCTGCGGTAGCTACTGGAGCTAGCTAACTAGCTAACGAGCTGTTCGCTCGTGTATGATTGCGCGTCCATGTACTTGGAATGGGTGGAATCAGAGTCAGCGTTGAAGGAGAGGGGCTAGGACCATTTGAGTTGTGTATTTTTTAAATCTGCTGGCGTTTCGCAAATCCCATAGTCCCATACCCAACCTTTAATATGGCGAATGTAAAGGCTTGTTTTGCGATGCGGAATTTAAAACTTGAAGTCGGAGTTCCACCCGGACCATTTAGCCAAAGTATACTAGTATACCTTTCTGTCGTTACACACATGGGACTCTCTAAGGGTGCGTCCCATTTCTACCCCTTACCCCTCCCCCTTACCCCTCCCCCTTGGTTTGAAGGGGTAAGGGTGTCCCAATTCTCATTTTGGTTAAGGGGTAGGGCGAAGACAAAAGGCTACGTAGCCCTTGAAACGAAGCGAAAACGTAGCTTGAAACGAAGCTAAGGACCACACTTCAAAGGGAGGGCTTCGAGGAAAATCCGGCCGAAAATGCATTTTTACTAGTTGTTATCATTCGGACTCATGATGTAAAGTTGACTGCATATTCAGCTCGAAGTCATACACGGACAATGCGATCTCTGAGCTCGATATAAAACATGACATAACGGTAAATAACCGTTGAACTATACAAGATTTTAGCGCTCTCTAGTGGCCAACCGAAATCGCCAAATAAACAAACAGCAGCGATGGTTCAAGCGAAGGACACGCACAAATGTAAGTATTTTCAGCACTTTAATTACGGCAGACTGGTGTAATAATACTATTTTCGAGCGGTTTTTAATTGTGAAGTTAGTTTTGAATCACTAGTCAAGTTTGTTTTGATTCACTAGTCAAGTTTGTTTTGAATCACTAGAAGCCGATGCTAATGTGTTCCGCTATCGCTATTTGTTGAGATAGATATCCGATATCCCTTGACATGACATGTTAAGGTTTCAAGTAACATTTGTGTGCAGTGGATATGCTTACTACTACTATTCCTTGGTTGATTATACCGGCGCACTGCTTTGATATCGGTAAAGCTGCCACCTAGGCTACGTCGCTCGCCTGTCAAACTGAAGATTTCCTTTCCACCTTTACCTCAGGGACACCACAGGAGACCAGACGGCTCATTAATTTCAGGGGGACCAGGGACAATGAGTTCCTAAAATCGAAAATGATCGCCAGAAAACAGTGGGAGTGAGTCTTACGTTGCTCAATCTTTTCATTCTTGCGTCTGTTTTCAACTTTGGTATTTCTGTGTTGAGCTCAATAGCCCACTGAATGTCTGTGTCATTATACCAATTGCCTAATGAATGTATCAACCAAACGAGACCATTGTTTTTGTTGTAATTTAGTATTTTGGTGTGTGTGTGTGTGTGTGTGTGTGTGTGTGTGTGTGTGTGTGTGTGTGTGTGTGTGTGTGTGTGTAGCCGAGCTAAATTTAATTTGATTTTGTTTTATTTTTTATCATTGTTCATACCTTTTTTTTATGTGAACTCCACCAAATATTGGTTCCTAAGTAAGTTGGTTTCGTTGTTCCCTATGGCATGCCTTTTGTTTCCCTGGGGAGTGGTTTGGCGTTGCACCTGTGTGTACCTGTGTGTACCAGGCCCCCAGGACAGGCATATACTTCCGCAATCCACCCGTGCTCAGAGGCCAAGCCTGGTATTGCAGCTGTTTAGCTGGGAGTGGACGGGGGTCCGTCATTTCATGTGGCCCAGAAGTAGATATCGCCGTCCACTCCAATACAAGTGGGGAACAGGATTGTGTCTCCGCAAGAAATGTTTGGATATCAATCAAAGGCTCATAATTATATTTCTACCCTGTTCTAAAAAATGTAAGTTTTTTCTTTTCAAAACGCCTCCTCAAGCGTTTTATTAGCAGTTTACGTTGGGTACAGCAGCTGAAAGGAGCCGTACTGAAACAAACGGCTCCTTGCTATGATCCTATTTTGAAGTGCACGGCTCCATTAACTTCCGAATTAAATTAAATTCCGAATTAACTTCCATTAACTCCATTAACTTCCAAAGTCTGAGATTTGTCCTTTACTTGACATGAATGGCGTTGAACACGGATACATAACACACATATCATTGAAATAGCTGGAACAGGCACGCACGTATTGATTACCTGAATGATTATGGGAGACCTACGTAATTTTCATAATATTGTAAATTGTGAGTCTATGGTCTTGTATATACATGTTTCATGTATTCATATGTTTTTTACATGTTGTGACTGTCTTTGTTTGTGATGTGAGTCTATGGTCTTGTATATACATGTTTCATGTATTTATATGTTTTTTACATGTTGTGACTGTCTGAGTTTGTGATGTGAGTCTTTGTTCTATTGTGTCTCGTATTCATATACATGTTTTGACTGTCTGAGTTTGTGATGTGAGTCTATGGTCTTGTATATACATGTTTCATGTATTCATATGTTTTTTACATGTTGTGACTGTCTTTGTTTGTGATGTGAGTCTTTGGTCTCGTATTTATATGCATGTTTCATGTATTTATGTTTTTTACATGTTGTGACTGTCTGAGTTTGTGATGTGAGTCTTTGTTCTATTGTGTCTCGTATTCATATACATGTTGTGACTGTCTGAGTTTGTGATGTGAGTCTTTGTTCTATGTTCCCACTCTTGGCCTGCACCTTGACGTGGTGAGTGGGCTTTAAACTAAGCCAGGCCTTTTATATTTTTTCGTTTGTTATTCACAGTCTATCTTATTAATGATACAAAGCCTTAATTAAACCCCTTCTCTTCTGTTTGCAGAAACTGGAAACTTCAGAGTATAGTTTATCTTAAGTTAGATAATCTTTTTTTGTTTCCTCATCAGATCCCAGTCCATCATGCTTCTCTACTTGTCTGCCGTGCCACCATCATGCCTCATGCATCACCTCTCAGCGCCTACCCAGCTGCATCTTATTCCATTTCGAAAAAGCGAGCATCTCACCAAGCAAAGTTTTTCTAATGCCTGCTCAAGTTATTTAAATACTTCATTCTATGGATATCTGAAAATATTTACTGATGGTTCTGAAGATCCCAAAGGACAATGTGGTATTGGCATATATATTCCAGAATTTGAAAAAGGATATGGATATAGAGTGGGTGACTTTATCAGTATACTCAATCGAGATGGCCACAATAATAACCGCTCTTAGATGGGTTGTAGATACTAAGTTTTATAACAAATAATTCAATACGTGAAGATTTGGTGATAGAGGTAAAGCATCTTCTTTTAAATATTATAAGCCTTGGTTTAGTTATTCAGTTATGTTGGATTCCAGCCCACCATGGAATATATGGCAATGAAATTGCTGATAAATTAGATAAAAGATACTAACCTAATTAGAAGAATTTAACCTTAAGTATATATATATTTTTTTTTTATTTATTCATTTATTTTGTTAGTTTGTTTTATTTTGTTTCGTTAGTTTGGTTTTTTCTTTGAATTTATTTGTATGATTTAAAGTATGATTTGCCAACGTCCTTGTCCTTGTCAACGTCCTTGTCACAAACTCCTGTGTAGTAGTCCAGTAGGTCGCGGTATATGGGGAAAAACTATGATCCGCCACTAAACTAGAAGAAGAAGAAGATCTCTGCATCCGGTACGTCACGGACTAGGTCACGTGTCCTGGCCACATAACGCGGAAGCAAATCGCTCCTGTATGTTGCCATGCGCCACTGAGCAGTTTGCATAGGAATGAATGGGCGGCCATTTTCCAGTCCGTGGTCCATCCTTTATTATGTCCATGGTGTGTACCTGTGTGTATGTGCAATGACAACAAATAAAATCCTATCCTATCCTATGGCAATGTTTTGATATGTTGAGGGGAGTGTCTTATGTCTGCATTTATTTGAAAGAGCATATGCACAGAAAAGCAGACGGACAGAGTTACAATGGAGATCCAGCGAGTTTTTAAAGCCATGTGACGCGTCGCATCACATAGGGAAGTTAACGCCATTTCTGACGTTTTTATCCACTAATTCATTATGTTATGTGAGGCAACGCAACGCAACGTATGCTTGATCTGAAACATGCCTACTCGTGGCTTCTGTTGACATAGCAGTCAGCGACGATGAAGCCACGTAATGGAGGGGCGTCCCATTTCTTAGGGGAACGTTTTACCCCTCTGTATTGAGGGGCAAGGGGAAGGGGTAAGGGGAAGGGGTAAGGGCTAGAAATGGGATTGGGCCTAAATCGACGCCACTTCGACCTGGGCGGGACTTTACGTCCTACGTCACTCTCTATGGGTGTGCATGTGTGCGCATAGCCGTCACTCGCGATGGGTGTGCATGTGAGAAAGGTTTTGGCTTTAGTGTCTATGGGTTGGTAATAACGGTTCTGATGATTTTTCTGATGGAAAAGTGGTCTTTTATTTCCGTAATCTTTGTTCAGTGAACGCATAAACCCGTTTGTTAGTTAGCAGTTAGTCTCGCAAAGCCAGACCAAACTACAGCAAAGTTAGCAGTTAAACAAAATGCGATCTCTTTGTTTACAGTTACCAACGACCAACTGATGATTGGGGGTTCGATTCCCTAGTGATGCAAGGTCTTTTCTTTCATTTTGGACTGCACACACATCGCAAGTTAGCCTGGTTCTACCAGACTCTCGTACTTCACTTCATTTCATTTCATTTGTACAGAGAGACCTAGTACTGAAGGGAAATTCAAATTGAGCGGAAGTACTTAGGCGGGCGGAGCCAGGCTAATCGCAAGTGACGGATACTCGCACAATGTACACACATCACTGTCTTTACAATTTCTAGGCAACCGAAGTTTAAAGATTGTCAAGTGGTTAACTCATGAATCGCATGTACTAAGACCTGATGGGTTAGTGGTCAGAGAACAACTCATTAATGCGGTGATAAGGGGTTCGATTCCTTAATGAAGTTAGCTTTTTTCTTACATATTGGACTGGATGTTTGTATGCCATTTTGCGTAACTTGTAGTTTATGTTATAGAAATGTTACTGGGGTTAAGGTTAGGGTAACGCTAAGGGTAAGACACAAAGTATTTTTGCAACACAATATTTCTTACAATAACAAAGTCCAAAGTTTTGTTGACTCCAGTAGGAAACTTAAGATACCTAGAGAAATGTGTGAGTGCTCACAAAAAAAAACAAGTCAGCAGTGTGGTACAGGGTGATCATTTCTGATATACAGTACAAAAGCTGAAACTTTAGCCAGGAGTGGGAAAGATGCAGACGCAGACGCAGACGTGGGAAGCAAAGACGCACCAACAAACAGTTGCCTGTTGCAAAATGGTTCAGAGTTTAATATAAATAGTTAGGGTTAGCTGGTATGGCGTTATCTGGTATGGCTATAGTCTAATGTTAGCTTAGTTCGTGTTGTTTCGTCATGTTAATCGCTAGTAATAGTAAGTCATTTGTAGAAATATAGCCTATCATCACAGACTGTAGGAATGTCACCCACCCTCCATCGCGTACGACACTGACGCTCGTAATCTAGTAGTGCAAGGGAGTTCGTGCACAGATCCCTGAGAAAAACGGCTACGCGCACACATGCAAACCCATGCAAACCCATAGCGAGTGACGTAGGACGTAAAGTCCCGCCCAGGTCGAAGTGGCGTCGATTTAGAGAGTCCCTTACACGCATGCAGTCCGGAACTTATCAACCCCAGCGTCCTCGTTTGCTGAGCGATGTCAACGTCTTTGGTGGACTATTTCTCTGCTGATCAACACTACGAATGCTGGTAACAAATGAAGTAAAAAGACACACCGTGTGAAGTTATATTTTTGACGTGTCTAGTTCACCGTCATGCAGGCTGTGTTCAGTAAAATAAATAAATAAATAGCGATCTGTTTTCGACGGATGTAGATCTATCTTCCTAAGCCCACGTTGAAATAATTTTGATGTTGAATGTTGATGCCGCAGTTGTTTAAATAAACAGATTGATTTCATACAAATCATAAAAGCCTCTCCCTGTGTCATTGCGTGCGTGCGTGGGGGGTTCTTGATTGACCGATTCTCGAACATTACTTGAATACTTCTCAGCGAATATCGAATAGTATTTTTGCCAAAAATGCACATCCCCAGCACACGCATTTGAAAAGGCACCATCCAGGTGTTACTATCACCGTTAATTTGGAAAAAACAACGAGCTGTGCAAACCCAGCTCAACGCTATTTCAACAAACACTGTCAGAAATGCAAGTACCATAACCAAGTTTATTGGTGTTTTCATTGCTGCTGATCTACGGCCATTCTCCGTTGTTGACTTTTTTAACTATGAACTGTAACGTACTGTGACTTGAAAACCGGGGCACGTACCGAACCGTGATTTTTGTGTACCATTCACACATGGAATAGTTTTTTCTTCCACAACTTCAGAAGTCCTAAAATAAATTTCGGCAAAGCAAACTTGACCCACGATATTCGGTAACTGTGGTTCTATTTAATGATATACACAATACAACAAACATTGTTTCTTATCAGTATTGTATGCATTATCGTTGTCGACTTGTGTTCCTAATATGCATGTGTCCCCCCGTTAATATACATTGCCTAGGACTGTATTATGCGTTACGTGTTTAATTTGCGTGTGTTTAAACAGATGGAGGCACACACGCGCGCCCGCATTCAATAATTCTTTTACACATACACACACTTCATTCATTCGTTTTAACACTAACTCGCAGTAAAACAATGTTTTCTCACGATCAAATAGGCCTACTCATCAATTCTAAGAGTTATGGGCATGTACACGATTTCTGTGTCAAGAAAATATGTGTTTGCTGTACGGTGTTTGCAGATGCATTGATTTAAAAGTACAACTTATTACCGCTGTATCAGCTGTTCTTTCGCAAATAATTTACCAAGAATGTGTGGCTAGGTAGATGAGAGATTGCAAAGTGTATGCGCGAGGTGCACAAGCAACATTATGTATGCGCCTTTAAAATAGCATCTGAACAACGCGCCACTGACTTGAAACCAGGTATTTCCTGGTTTGTGGCGCAATTGCGTTCTGAACTGCAAAATAGCATCAGGGAACATTTGCGCCAGAACACGCCTCCTCCTTTCGACGAACCACCCCTTTGGGAGCAAGTGTAACAGAGTTAAAAATGTAGTGTATTATTATATATGATTCTCGTCAAAATAAAACTGCCGTGGTTAATAAGTGTGAATGGGAGCCACCCATGGCCATATGGTGTACTGCAGATCTGCCGCGTTTAGTTCTGTGCTGCGTTCCTACTCGATCAGAGAAGCCCTTGCTTTTGATCTGGTAGGTTCGCTATATAAAGCACTGTACCCAATATCAGTTTTCTTAAAGTGAATTCAGGTTTAAGTTGATAACTTCGATGTATCCCATGTGTTATGTTATTTTCCATTTACTGTTACGATCGTACTGTAGTTTGCATGTTTTAGAGAAAGTTTATTAATACTTTTCTTATGACCTTGGGTTTCTACATGCTAAGGCTAACATGGCTAGCCGTAAACTTCGCTAGCCACGTTCATACATTGAAAGTAATATTACTCTCTTTCTTGCTTGTGCAGATGCTGTATATGTACACCGATTTCTGATGGCAATGATTTGATTTATTTTTCCAAAGGTATGTGGCTCCATAATGTAAATAGGTTTGAATAAAGTGCTGTAACGGCACTTGGACTACAGTTATGCCCATTCATGGGAAGTTAAATGTTTTGTATGTATTTTCTATTACTAGTAATCATCAGAGAAGCCCTTGCTTTTGATCTGATGCTGTATATGTACACAGATTTCTGATGGCAATGATTTGATTTATTTTCCAAAGGAAAATAAAAGAAAGAAAATTTAACAGTTTCGCCTCCGTCTCCCTGATGCTCGACCATCGTTACACAAGATCATTCCCTAATTTACCGACGTGTGGCGGTGGAGGGAAAAGAACGCTCTGCGCCAGTTGCAAACTAGCAACGACACATGCGTCAGTGTAGAAAGTAGGGCCCGACCGATTCATCGGACTGCCGATTTTAATCGGCCGATTATAGCCTTTTTGAAAATAATCAACATCTGCCAAAAAGACGCAGATTACAACCGATTTTTTTTATTTATTTTTTTATTTTTAGAAATGTGCTTAGTATCCTGCAGATTGCGCTCCTACTCGAAACAAGGAGGTCAACAGGTGGTACATCAGCCATATGTCATAACTGTTAAAAAATAGGATGTAAACTTGTACAAAAAAAGTCCTTTCTCCTATTGTGGCCAAAAAAATAACATTAACCACACTCTCAGTCTATTTAAAGTGAAAATGTATTTTTGTTAACAAGCCCTGGACTGTGAGCCGTGGCTGGAGACACACACGCACGCGCACGCGCACACGCACACCCACACGCACACACACACAGGGCTTACCGGAGGTGATCAAAGTCCTCAGAGGTGCCTCTGGGCCTGACAGATACTCTGTTGACCTCGTTATGGAGGCCATCCAGTAGGAAGCGCAGGAACTCCTGAGCGTCCTGTTGGCTGTGAGGTGAAACACAGACAAACAAACAAACACACAAACAAACAAACAAACAAACAGGAATCAGCACCAAACTAAATTTTTTGATGATTCATTATAATGATATATCTTAGTTCAGCAGCCACTAAAGGGTGAATCTTTGTGTCTGACAGTAAGTGTAGGCATGTGAGTGAGTGAGTGAGTGAGGGGAGTGAGTGAGTGAGTGAATTGAGTGACACACCAAAAGCGAATTGAGCTGCCAATTCACCGGCAGACTGCAGTCATTCACTTTCTATGGGCAAGAGCGACCAAAGTGACAAAAGCGTCAAATGCTACCAGCGGCAAAAGGTGAGCGACCAGAGCGACCAAAAAAAGTTTAAGACGGCTGAACTTCATGCAAATTACTATGACGCGTTTCTGCGGCAAAACACACAGCCAATCGGAATCCCTTGCGTGGATCCAAGGGAACACCGAACACCGGCACTTAGGTTCCTACCTACGTTTTTGGTTCCTACTGAATTAATCGCGGCTGTAACTGGGCACCCGGTGTTGTTCGATCCGAGCCTTTTTAATTTCAGAGATCGCAACAAAAAGGCTCTGGCCAGGGCGGAGGTGTCACGCGTGGTTGGTTGGTCTGGTGTATGAGTTAATGAAATGTTTGAGATTATTGTAAAATAGGCGCGATACATGCCTGCTAACCGAGATCCTAGCATACTAATCTTCCTTTCTCTGAATGGGACGATAGCATTATCAAATATCTAAAATACATACGTTGTGCAAAGGAATAATACGTTGTGCAAAGGAATAATGCACGCATAATAATGCAATAATAATGCAAATGAATAATAATAATAATAATAATACATTTCATTTAGAGGCGCCTTTCAAGACACCCAAGGTCACCTAATGCACGGAACAAACTTGTCACTTCAATGTGCAGTTTAATAGAGGATAGACAGCTGACAAATGACCATTTGGCAGACGATTTTATCCAAAGCGACTTACAATAAGTACATTTATCATAAGAAGTTAAACAATATATTGCTTTCAATGACAGTGATAATGACAGCTATGTTTTCTGTTTTGTGTTCAATAGTTAAAGCCCATGGTGCAGGTTTTAATTTTTTTATTTTCTGGCTATTTTCAATGGATACAATTATCCATTGTATTTGATGTTGTAGGGTATCACAAAAAATAAATATAAGGAAAAGAAGGTGATATTTTAGCGGTTAGCAACAGGTTAGCGATGATTCTTATTTCTCCCACAATGCATTGCATGACGTTACATGAGGTACTCCGCTTTGGGACGACAGCCGAAGCCGCTAGTGAGAGAGTGACAGTGTCAGATTATATCAGTAAATAAATAGATAGAGATAGCCTAGATATATATACATAGATAGATAGATAGATAGATACTGTACCTGGACCCAGGTACAGTACTGGTATTATGCACGCTCTACAGTTTTGTAGTATTTGCTGTCTTTGAGAAATTGTCTGGATGCTTTGACATGTGACCTTTGTGATGAAATTATTTTTTCATTCCCTGGCAATCTCATAACATTCTGTTTACTGTTTATGTTTGCTATAATTCATATGCAGGACAATTTCATGTGTGTTTCCATTAAAAAAGGAATTCTGTCTGTCTATCTATCTTCCTGTCTATTTGTACGTTTTCCGTCTGTGTGTTTGTCTGCCTCCCTGCCTCCCTGTCTTGGTCTTTGCAGGCTCATTGGCAGCAGTAAAGTTGGAGAACATAATGATGAGGACTGCCTTACTGAAATATGTTCGACAGCTGTCTCCACAGCACCAGACCTTCTCCCTTGAGGCTTACCACTCCCTCATCTTGCACTTCGCGCCCAAGCACACAGGGTTTTCATACCTTGGGATGTATAGCTGGTCAGTGCTATCCAATGGAATAACACTGCCAATTATTATGCCTTTTATAGTAATAATAGTACTTATTAACATGCCTATTGTAGTATTTTGTCATACATACACCAAGTTTCAAAGGTTTTCTCAAATGTGTTATTTTGTAGGCTTCTCTTAGCGGCGCTGCATTATAATCACAATACCAATCGCGAGACAGCACGGAGAAGTGACGGGATGGAGAAGTACTGCGTGCGGTATCCGCACTTCAGAAAAGGTGCCCATGTGGTGCATCCCATCAAAGAGGCAGCCTCATACGGTAAGCAGTGTCATGCAGTTCTATCATATTTTGAGATGGCGCACGAGACATCGGTGATCAGTGACAATGATCTTTATAAAGCAATATTATTATTATTATTATAATTAATATTATTATTATTATGTCTGCAGGTTATGCAACATCATTAATGAAGGCCTTTCGGGAGAGCTACGCCAATTCACCCGCGGTTCTTCGAGAGGTTAGCGCCAATTTGTCCTCCCATGCACCCGCCCCCATCGCCAAATCCTTCGAACAGATTCCTAAGGAGGAGGCCGTCAGCCTCTACCTAGCCCGGCAGTCACGCTTCAAGAAAACCTAATTTCACATTATTCTTTTTTTCCACAGACAAGTCCAATGATTTAGTTGTGAGTATTTATTTTAGTCATTAGTTATCTTCTAACCTTCTGTCCCTGTCATCTCATTTGGTGGTGGTTTCCTGCATGCTGCATTGTTTTTGTGCTGTTGCTTTGTTTTTTACTTTGCACAAAATCATTACTTTTTTTCGTCAATAAGTGCCAATAATTGTCGCTGTACCCCATTCAAGGGGTCCTGAATGCAGCATGTCTGCTCCTCTGTCTGTGTGCTTGGTTTTTCTTTGTTTTTGTTATTATTTAAAATAATTTACCAATCATTTTACCTGTGCCTTGTCAACCTCTGTGTGCGGTGTTGTCTGGGCTCACTGTGTGTTTGCTTGATGTGCTTTTGCATGTATCACTGCATGTATCACTGCATGAAATAGTGTGTGTGTGTGTGTGTGTGTGTGTGTGTGTGTGTGTGTGTGTGTGTGTGTGTGTGTGTGTGTGTGTGTGTGTGTGTGTGTGTGTGTGTGTGTGTGAGAAAGAGAACCATCAGCTGACCCTCAGGTATGACCACACTATTGCAGAATTAATTAGAATAAGAATTAAACATTTCGGGTCTAGCCCTTCATCAGTGTTCCTTGTATGTTTTGTGCCTAACCATTTTTTTATATCGATTTCTTTACTTCCAACCTGTGTCTTTGTTCAGTAACCATTACAAGCAATTCCAATCAACTGTTTTTATCCAAAATTCATGTGTTCTGTGTACTTTATAACATTTTAAGGGCAATTGAGCGATCACAACAGAATAAGCATAACAATTATTTGTATTCATTTTCATCCAAACAAGGCCATTGAAAGACATGATAGGTCTGGTCACCACTCTGGAATTGTTGTCCGATGGTTGAAACCACACAAGAGGGTAGAGGCTTCCTTATACTCCTGCCTGAAATGCCATAAGCCCAGAATATAGCCTGCCTGTACGCAGTGTACCGGTATTGTTTCTTATGCATGTTTATTGTGTATGCAACACATCTCCTGTCACCTATAACTGTTGGTTCAAAGGACTCAGTGTCAAAAGATTGGTAAAGTAAACATAAACCATGAACATACTCGTGCGTGCTGGCTTGAAGGGGACCATGATCCTGCCTGAAAACTACGAAAACTGGACTTTAACACCATTTTGGAGACATTTCTAACTTTATATACATATTTTGAGTGCTTTATGTACCCATTAATCGAAACGTCCGGTTAACCTTTCCTGCACCATGGGCTTTAATGAGAGCAACATCCATAGTGATTTTGATACAAAGTGATGATAAGTGGGAGTATTTATAGAAAATATTTGCGATCTAGAACGTTCGTATTTAAGCGGGAATCATTTTCATTTGCTCTCTACTACCAATGTAACCCACCACGTTTTTGAAATCGTCACATACACAAACTCAACGACAAGACGAGGGATAAATGACAAGGGATATATCTCTTGTCTTTTATCCCTCTATTCCCGCTATTCCCCACTATTCACGGAGCCTGAGGTGAATCATTTTTAAATAAATAGTCTGGATAGATAGATAGCCTAGTCAAGTCTTTATTAATACCAAACGACACAAATAGTCGGGAATTCATTTACGTGATTCGGCTCACACAAGACAGTAGCCTTCAAGACCACACAGAACAAGGGAGACAAGTCTGACTGGACATACACAAAATACATCACATTAAAACTACACACGTAGATGGATGGAAGGACAGACAGACAGACAGACAGACAGACAGACAACAACCTTGTTGATGACCAACATTTAGAAAGACATCTAGGCCTACTTTTAATTCATCCTTGAGTGAAATCGAAGTGTTACACGTGTTACGAGAGTGGCGTGTGTGTGTGTGTGTGTGTGTGTGTGTGTGTGTGTGTGTGTGTGTGTGTGTGTGTGTGTGTGTGTGTGTGTGTGTGTGTGTGTGTGTGTGTGTGTGTGTGTGTGTGTGTGTGTGTGTGTGTGTGTGACGTCAGCCAATGAGTCGACGAATGAGTGAACGAGCGATTGAGCGAGTGTCAGTCGAGGAGGAATTAAACGAATCCGGTTGTGTTTTTCGAGTTACGTGTACTGTTAAATAAAGTACCAAACGCCAAGAATCTGTGCCCGTGTCTTCAGACCCACTGCCGATTATAGTGAAGGGTGTTAACCCCGAAAGGACATCGGCCCTGGAGGGAACGTCTCCCCTGTGCTCCCCGACTACGGTCTGAGAGCTAAGGAACAGGAAAGGTGTAACACGCGTTTCCTGCTGTCGGCTCCCAGACCGTAGTCGAGGAGCACAGGAGAGACGTTCCCTCCAGGGCCGATGTTCTCTCGGGGGTAACACCCTTCACTTTGACCGGCAGTGGGTCTGCTTATAGTTCGGAATGAAGCGGCCACCGATTATTGATAGGCTGGGTACTTTATTCGTAGTTCCACTAACTTAACAGTACACTTCTTTTGCAAAGACACAACCAGACTCGTTCATTCACTAAACTGACACGCGCAACCGCTCGCTCTCCTCGCTCGTCCCTGTTTTTCGACGGCGACAACAACATGACTATCGTCTCCTTATACTTCCGGATCACGGCCCCAGAGAAATGTCTCGAGCATGCGCAGAACGCAAAATCCAAATCCATGCGATCAGACCTGATACATGCACACTTAATTCGACTAACAATCGAATTATCTAGGTGTCTTAATCCGACTATGAGTAACTCGATTAATTTCGATTATAGTTTGACTAAGGTGTATACATGCATCTTAATAATCCAATCATAGTTGGACTAAACCAATAATTCGATTTTCTTGAGGGTCATGTAAACGCACTGAGTGATTGGAGTGTGTGAGAAGAGTGTATGAGTGAGTGTCTTTTTGTGGGTCAGGGTGTTGAACATACTTGTATCCTACGAATCTGGGTGCGTATCTCTGGATTTGAGTCTTGAACTCAGACGGGCTGACAGCATCGCTGTTGGACGACATCCACATGGTCTGGAGCAGCTTGGCAAATTCTGCCCAAACACACACACACACACACACACACACACACACACACACACACACACACACACACACACACACACACACACACACACACACACACACACACACACACACACACATTAGCGGTTGAAACACTTTTGATTTACTTTCTATGTTTGTGCGTGTGTGTGTGGGGTCATTGTTTCCCTCTGTTTATGGATGCTTGGGTGTCTTATTCATGCATAGGCTTCTTTATGAATAAATGTATGTATGTATTGCACAGGTGGGTTAGGCATATGTTGGATTGTTTAGGCATGTGTGGCTGTGTGCATTCATGAGTGTGTTTATGCATGCAGGTTGTGTTTAAGCATGCACAGGTGTTTTTGTGCATGCAGAGGTGTGTTTATGTGCCGGTATGTTAATGGGTGTGTGGGTGTGTTATGCATGCAGGTGTTTTATGCATTTGTGGTTGGGTTTATGCATGGTTGTGTTAGGCATGTCCAGGCGTGTTTATCAATACGTGGTTGTGTTATGCATTTGCAGGTGAGTTGATGCTGTGTGGGTGCGTTATGCATTTGCAGGTGAGTTGATGCTGTGTGGGTATGTTATATGTGCGTGGGCCTTTCTTACCTTCCATGAGGGCTGTGTTGGTGCGGCTGTTGTTGTTAAGGTCTCTGCGGTGCGAGTTGTGCAGGCAGTAGTCTCTCAGACTGTGTGTGTTGCTAAGACACTGCAGGATGCTATTCATAAAACACTGCACGTGCAAGCACACGTACAGATACGCAAACACACACACAAACATAAGAAAGATAAAGGGATACACATATTAAACACATTTAATTAACACATTATAATATTTCAATACATTTGTTTGTATGAACAACTTTGAATGCTACTTGATTTAATTTCTAATGGTGAAAGCCCTATAACATTCATCAGAAAAGTCTGACAACTTGGACAAATCTAAACCCCCCCTTACACCCTCCCACCGACACAGCTCTTAACAGAAAATTGTTGGTATGTTGTTGTAATGTTATTCAACAATGGCCAAATGGCTTGGAAGACAGACCAATCGTAGTCATCACATGTGTGTGCATAGGACAAAGTAGATCAGACCAGGGTGGTATACCACGAACCTCGCTGAACATACCCAGGCTTTCTTGGGAAAACCTGGCTCGACAGAGCCGCAACTCGCAATCAGAGTTAAATGGTACCACGAAGCTCACTTTAGATTCAATTACTTGAACCAGGTTTTCCGCTTTAGGTTCAGTGCGCGTTCACGTGAAAGGGGCGTTTTTTGCGTAATTTTTCTCACCTTTACGATAGATCAAGCAGTCTATATGCGTAGAAGTGAAAAGATTTTGCATATCGTCGATAAAATAACTATGCCAAATGCAGAATTGTTCGCCATTAATCCAAATAGAATGATGATGATTTAAAAATGCATAAGCAACGTCCATCCTGCCTTATTCTATCATTTAGGGAATTCACTTTAAATACACCCAATTTAAGAAATGTTTAATAGCATGTTTTCAACCGCTGAGATGTAGCGGCTGTAGCGTAGTGGATTAGTATAAGACCCGAACGCCAGCGACCGGGGTTCAAATTCGCCGGTCTATCATCATGCATTTTACCCCCATAGATGTGGTGCCAGCACAGCCTTGAAAATATGGGTTCAAGTTCGAAATAAGCACAAAAATATAATTCCATAAGCTTTAGTGAATAAGTATTCCATATGCATGAGAATTGGGACTTTTTAAGCTTCACATAATTTCGCGTCACTTGGGAGTCGAACCCCCCGCGCATAAATTCAAGAGTGACGCGCTACCTCCACTCTAGCACTCTGTCACGGAGACACAATGCGCAACAGTAATCATTGTCTACATAAGGTCCAAAAGGACGATCAAATAACGAACACCCTCTGATGAGAATCTGTATCTCTCATGAAGAACCCCAATTTCGTTGTTTGCACAATGACAATAAAGTCTGAAATCTGAATATCGTCAGACAATGCCAAGGGATCGGTTCTGTCCCGTAAAACCCTCTGTCTCCGGAGAGACGCCTGTACGAGAAGTGCGCCGAGGTCCACGGGAACACCCACAAATGGTGACGACATTGTCAGAGGAGGGGCTAGGAAGCTGCGCACGCCGATTTAAGTAGCCGATCTCCGGCTAGACTAAGGTTGAATCTCATTCCTTTGCTCAAAGGAAAATCTCAGCCCTAGCCCTCGCTGTTGCGCGTTCACGCGCCGTGGAGCCATGTCCCAATATCAGTTTAAAGGTAGCTTAAGGGGTAAGGGGGAGGGCTAACATCCCCTCAAAATTGAGATTTTCGATGGGCACACTCAAAGCGCTTCAGTTCTGACTTGCTCCCACAATACCTTGCGAGAAAACGGAAAATCAAGAAATATCCTAGACAAGATGGAGGGCGAAAAGATGCGACAGGATTTGAAAAACACAAATGTAAGTGTTTTCTCTGTAATTAACTATTAATCATTTTATTAATTATACTCTGCAGTCCGGCCGCGGGCTACGAAGCCCGGCCACGGACTCCGCGGCCGGGCTTCCGACCCTGGTCCTCGGCTGGGCTGCAGAGCCCGATCACCGTCTCTGCAGCCCGGCCGTCGACCGGGGTCGGGCGGCCCGCGGTCGGGGAGCTGCGGGGCACATGTCGTATGATATCCATATCTTCCATGTTTTAGTGACTCCAAGTTAAAAATAAGCTTTATACTAATATATTATATTATATTAGTAATATTCTATAAGTATTATTATATATACTAATATATTATATTATATTAGTAATATTACATGGTTAATCAATGTATTTTTTGGCAGTACTATATTGTGTACATAGCTATTATATATTGTACATAACATATGGCCATATCACCCAGTTCTGGCATATAATTCCTAATTCCTTCTTATTCGTTTTCTTTCAGGACATCGTTGAGTCCACTGCCACCAGCCTCCCCACCTCTCCCTCATGCTCCTCCACCACAGGCACCTCTTCCACCACCCCAGACACCCCTTCCAAGAGGAGAGTGCCAGGGAGCAGGCGAGGCATGAGGAGAGCGAGGCAAAGTTGGCGGAATGGTGGAGAAGATGTGATTCTCCACCATTCTCTCAAAAGCTGAGAGAGTGTGTGTGTGTGTGTGTATTAAGTAAGTAAGTAAGTAAGGCCAGTCTGGCCAGGCCGGGCCAATTTGGCCACTTGGGAGAGGTGTGCTGCTACGGCACGGGCCGCTACGGTACAGATGCTAATGAGCCGACACGCGCACACGCACGGCTACGCAACCTGAGCTGGATGACGTATAGTCAATGCGACGACCATGGACATAATAAAGGCGACGAGCCTTCTTTCCCATTAAACGGTAAACATCGCGTCAAGCCGTTCAACTGTTGATGTGTTCTCTTTGTTGTTGTCCATTGTTGTTAAAACTCTGACTGGCGGCAGACTTTATTATGGTCCATGCAGCGGACGCTTGGTGATGACGTGTTACGACGTGATGACGTATGTACAAGAGCCTTCTGTGGCCAGGCCACAGCTGCGACGGCCAACGGCCACGGCCAGATGGCCTAGTGTGAGTGCACCACCTTTAACATGTAGCTAAGTGACATTCAAAATAAAGGTATATTACGAGGGACAAATAGTATTAAAAAAATCCTTTATTTAAACATGCCAATTACAAAATATAAATACCATTTCAGGTTAAACATCTTTACAATGGGTCTTGCTCGTTGCCCGAGACAATGGCAGCCAGTCTGTCTCTTGTAACATTACCAGGGGTCTGGTTATCTGCTAGGGGGCACGGGGAGGCCATGATGACGTCACAGGGTAGGGTTGTCCCATTTGGTAGGGGATCGGTTAGGGGTAGCAATGAGCATGAGCTATGAGGGTAAGGGTTAGGGTTAGGGTTGAGACAGTGAGCAAAGAAACGGGATTGGGCCTAAACCGAAAAACTGCTCCCGACCAGGTTTGGTTGCGAGCATATGTCACCATGGTGATACAGCGACGCTAAAAGAGATCAACTTTCATGGTACAACTAACCCAGGCTTTGAGCTCAACATACCTCGCTAACCCTCTAAGCGAGCTTCGTGGTACAGGCCCCAGGTAGAAGTAGAGGTAGAGAGAGAGGTAGAGAGAGAGGTAGAGAGAGAGAGAGAGAGAGAGAGAGAGAGAGAGAGAGAGAGAGAGAGAGAGAGAGAGAGAGAGAATTCTTCAAGGTCCGGAGTACAGCGGTGAGATCAGATTAGGTTACTGACTGTATACCCGCTGAAAAGCGGACAAGTGCATTCTCTCTTTGTCTCACACACACACACACACACACACACTTATCTTAGGAGCAGCCCCTACGCCTGTTGCCTGGCAGAAACATATCAGCGCTAACCGCCAATAGTGATCGAAACATAAAAGAAGAACTCCCTGTCAGCGCTTCATGAGTCTCATTCCTCTGCTGTCTGTGGTCTCAACACAGCTTTTCTCTGTTATGCAATATGCAGTTGCGTCGCGTTTCTTTTATTGATTTTACAGACCAAATACAGTGCCATGATAGCCAACTAGAAATAGAATAGGTATTTGCATGTAGTTGTACCATAATCGCAATCCCATGGGAACTTGCCAATTTCAATTTTCTTTTAAAGAGCAAGTTAACCCCAAACCATTTTCTTTTTTAACAAGATTATACAGTTTGTCTCATATGATCGTCAACATAGTAATGCTGTCTTAGTATTGTTCCTGAATTTTTGTATTGTTTCTGAAATAGGTCTGTCATTTTGAGAAAACTCCTATGGTTTTGCCAGTCTCCGCCAAACAAGAGGACGTTCCACTCTGCTGCGAACAAAGGTCACAACCTTTTGTGATGTTGTGGACCCTTTTCCAAGGCCCTTCAATGACACGACCAAGGGACACAAGGGCGAGATGTGTCTGGATGTGTAGAGGTCTGTTTGGGCCGTGGCTGACTGTGGCATCTGAGAGAAAGTAAAGATTCTTATACAATAAGACACTTATTGTATAATGTGGCTGGATGGGGAGGCTCCGTCTGAACTGCGGCTTATTTTGATGTCCGCATTCCAGTGTTGGTTACATTTGTGTGTGTGTAGTGTGTTTGTCTGTGCCCGTGTTTGTGTGTGTGTGTGTGTGTTTGTCTGTGCCCGTGTGTGTGTGTGTGTGTGTGTGTGTCTGTGTGTGTTGAACACTTACTGTGTTTCCCAGGTTGCGCAATCCCACAAGGCCCTGTGCACTCTTGGAGTTCTGCAAGGAAGGAAGGAAAAAGACACAATGTTTCAACAGCCGGACCATGTGTCAGAAGCATGTGTGTATGTGTGTGTGTCTGTGTGTGTGTGTGTGTGTGTGTGTAAGTGAGTGTGTGTGCGTGTGTGGTTCTTATATTGATATACTGAGAAAATAACTTATACAATTTAAATAACTTACATTTACAAAAAAAACAGTTTGGAAGCATGAGCTAAAAAACAACACAATAGTTGTTGTTTTTATCCTATGTGGTAATTCTTGACCTTTGCATGTAATTGTACAGAATGACCATGTCATACCACACATTGGACTATCAAACACCTTGACTCGACTTTGACAACCCAAACACTCCTGCTCACATGAGGACGGATTGAAAACGAGGGTTTAACCTTAAAAAGAGCATGGTTGGACACAGCTATCACTGCTGGATGTATTGGCTGATACCATGCTGTGCTGGGGCCTTTTAACCAAGAGCACATGCCACATTCTTTACAAAAAAGTGTACACATCTGAGGTGGTAATAACTCCTCTAGCTTTTTGTTAAAGGTGCTTTAAGTGCTATTATTTGAGTCATAATTTGTTAGACATGACCTAGCCATCCATAAGCTACTAGTGAGTGAAATGTGCTGTGAGAAAATCGTATCAATAAAAATAATTGAGTTGACTGCACCTGCCTCTGTATAAGGTCGCTCCCAGCTCATCTCTGCCCTGATTCTTTCTGAGATTTGATTGTGCCTGTCAATCACAGGTGTGTGCGAAATGCCTTTTTTAATTTCTTTATTTTCTAGATGTTTAGTTTAAGATCATACTCTCAACCTCTTCTTTTATCTACTCTCTCCATTTCCAACTCTCACATCTTTACCTACAACAGCTTTAATTGACCTTTCGCGCCCCCCGTCGTGACCATGACGAACTTGGACAAACAAACCAGACTAGGTAACAAAAACTTATGGAAAAATTTATATCAAAGCAGGTTTTAGAGTTTGGGCAGGAAATTATTTAATTTCTTCCAGAAGCAATCAAAAGGGACTACATTACGCTATGGAGGAGCATATTCAAAAATTAAAAATACAAGGTGACAAGCTTGAATTCAGTTGCTTTTCTGGCCTGCCACACAGTCTACGTGTACCCCAAGCACATCGTTTGACCATGTTTATTTAACATAAAATTAGGCCTCCTCCCTGTTGTTTTCAATGGAGTTGTCCGAGCTGATGTCCGACTATAGTTAAGTCTGGAATGTCATTGGCTCATCTACGTTCTAAGGGCGGAGATTTGCGACAGGTCAATTGTCTCTCTTCAACATTTGATTAGAAAAGCTTCATTTTTATGTTTATGTATTTTTATTTTGGTTGTTTGTTTACAACTACAAAAAGAGCTATAACGTGACAAAACAAGTGAGGGTGCTGGTTGGTAAGTCAGTCAGTCAAACGGCAAGTAGACAGGAAAAAGACAAGTCTGTAATGTGAGTGTTCCATGTGAGGGAGAAGCAGATATCATGTTTTCCACATGACCTGAACTCCTCAAATCTACTCAGCAAAGCACAAAGGGACGTAGCAGCTTAGTGTAGGTGTAGCTATATGATGGCTCAATAAGGTATTCACAGGGTATCCGTAAACAACAGTTAGTATAATTCCATCCATTACTCCTCTGTTGTGTCTTAGTAGCTAAGAATTAGATTAACATTGTGTTTGGAAAAACAGCAACCTCCGCTTCCTGCTGGGGTCCTGCATCAGCATTCGCTGTACATTATCCTCCTCACCGTAAAATATGCTGTTTTATGTCAACTATTCCAAAACCATTTTATTCTAAATACAGTTTGCTTTCTGGATAAATTATATGCCCTATGCAGTTATTTTGCCGTAGGAGTTTTTTGCTTTATCATCAAACAGTATTTCTTGCACTTCTTTTTCTTATTAGGTTGTAAAATGAACAAAGCAGCCTCTACTCCAACCTACATGCATGGTGCACCAACCAGGCCTCGAGCCTAACTGCATGGTGCACCAACCAGGCCTAAAGCCTAACTGCATGGTGCACCAACCAGGGCTAGAGCCTAATTGCATGGTGCACCAACCAGGCCTCGAGCCTAACTGCATGGTGCACCAACTGGGCCTCGAGCCCAACTGCATAGTGCAACAACAAGGCCTAGAGCCTAACTGCTTGAATCAGTATACCCTGCAGAACATTTATTTTATAGTTTATTTCTACCACAGAATCCAAATAACGTGAAGACATGACAAATGAAAGCTTTCCTCAATATCATTTTTTTCAAATGTACAAAACTTTCAGAAGCATCGATGTATGCAAACAGCAAAGTCGGTTTTCAACTAGATTGATAATAGATCCATCCCGGTGTTTCAGGTACATCTCCTTTTGCAGCTTTTTCAGCTGGTGCTGGGGCTACTTGGGACAGAATGTCATGGAGGTCATCCCATCATCTGTTGTGCCCCGGATAAGCCAGGAGTTTCCTGGCCGGCTTGACAGTATGTAGGTTTCCGAACACAATGCAAGACTGGGGCTGGAATGCAGAGGAATAGTGGAAAATGAATCGTAACGACTCATTCTACACATCGTCTTCTTTTGGAAGTCTTTGCAAAGGGCGACATACAGCTACCCGAACACCACCGGCAACCCCTCTCAATAGCTTTGTTTGAGGGCTAAGCAGCCGGGAGGTAGGACCCCTGCACTTCCATTCTGACTGTTGACATCAGATTGCCACAGAAATAATGCTGACTGCAAGCAAGGTGTTTCAGGCAGTGAATGAGAGGAGTTTTTGCTGGGCACAAGTTACTCCATACTCTCAAACTTTGAGTTTTAGCTAAGCAGATGTTAAACATGGATAAAAACAATACATACACGCTTTGGCAAAGGGAAAAACTGAAATATAATATGTCCCCTTTAAACACTAGATATCTGGATATTTATACAAGTCTTTCAATCGTTAAGAAATGAATGAGGAAATACTTGATGAGGACATTTCCTGATTTTTTTTTATACATTTGATTCTTTAGAATGAAGTGGTTTTATTTGTAACAGGCTTTTTTAGTGTCACTTGTACTCATTACTAAATATAACTATATGCTTCTGATATGACAAGAACAGCAATACATTAAACCAAACAATACCCTCCTTAATAAATGCACCTGGTGCAGATCAAATATTAAATTGAACTGGAAAATGCATTTCCTGCAGAAAATGCGTTGAGTGCTGTAGTACAAAGTGAGGTTGAAAATATTTTTTAATAAAGCCACATAGATTAAGACATAAAGAAACGTTAAATGGCTTTAATCAAGTTAAGGGATTTGAACAAAAATTCAAAAGTCTAAATGGAGTAAACAATGTAAACATGCACACCAATTAAGAAAATGTAAATGGTTGGAAACAAATAAAGTGACAGCTAAAGGAAAAGCGCAAAGCATTGCCAAAAATCCAGAATTGTAAAATTAATTGAACTGAAGAATCTGAAAGGTCAAATGTAATGCCCTGCACTGCTGGTGTGTGTGTGTGTGTGTGTGTGTGTGTGTGTGTGTGTGTGTGTGTGTGTGTGTGTGTGTGTGTGTGTGTGTGTGTGTGTGTGTGTGTGTGTGTGTGTGTGTCTCTGGCTACACTGCTGAACATCCTCACACTCCAGCGTCAACGTAAATCAATGAGACCAACTGAAAACAAAGCCGGTATGAAACTAACAATGTGATTAATAATATTTAAATAATAGTTTAAATAATATCGAAATTTCATTTGAAAAGTGCTAAGCATTCCTGAAAATGAAGAACTGTACAATTAATTGAACTGAAGAATCTGAAAGTAGTAGCTGAAGTAGTAGTAGCTGAAGTATAAGTAGTAGTAGCTGAAATAGTAGTAGTAGCTGAAGTAGTAGTAGTAGTAGCTGAAGTAGTAGTAGTAGCTGAAGTAATATAAGCTGAAGTAGTAGAAGCTGAAGTAGTAGGTAGTAGCTGAATTAGTAGTAGTAGCTGAAGTAGTATGTAGTAGCTAAAGTAGTAGGTAGTAACTGAAGTAGTAGTAGCTGAAGTAGTAGTAGTAGCTGAAGTAGTAGTAGCTGAAGTAGTAGTAGCTGAAGTAGTAGTAGTAGTAGCTGAAGTAGTAGATAGTAGCTGAAGTAGTAGGTAGTAGCTGAAGTAGTAGATAGTAGCTGAAGTAGTAGTAGTAGCTGAAGTAGTAGCAGTAATTGTAGTAGTTGTATTGGTAGAAGTAATAGTAATGGTATTATTAGCATTAGTTGGAGTATTAATGGTGGTATTATTAGTATTGGTAGGAGTAGTAGTAGTAATGGTAGTAGTAGTGGTAGGAGTAGTACTAGTAGTCAGTAGAAATGTTGAATAGCTTTAATCAATTGAGAGACTTGAAAAGTGTTAAAAACGTTAAAATCGAATTGGAATAAAGCTGTGTGTGTGTGTGTGTGTGTGTGTGTGTGTGTGTGTGTGTGTGTGTGTGTGTGTGTGTGTGGGTGTAATAAGAGAATGGCGGAGCCATTGCGCGTGTGAATGGGCAGATGGCTTCAATGGGACCAATTGTAGAATATGACGGTTTGAAACTAAAACTGTGATTCTGAAGAAAGTTTAAATGATATCGAAATTCCGTTTGGATAGTATTGAAGATACAAGTGTGTAGATTTGTTGAATGGTTTGAACGAAGATAAAACGGTTGAAAATTGATTGAGTTACGTCTTAAAACAGTTGAAGTAACAGAGGAAATGAAAAAAAAAGTGGAGGTGGAAAAAGCTGAATAGTTTAAAAAGTTGAGTGTAAAAACGCTGATATATATCATGTCGTTAAAGAGCTGAACTTATTAATAGTTGAATGGTTTCTGTAGCTGAAAGTATGGCGGAGGAGTTGTGGAGTTTTTTCATCATTTACTGATCACAGGTCACATAGATACTCTATAGTGGATATAATAAAGCTGAGGGTAAAAGTAGAGAGAAAGATGCGAGAGAAAAAAAAACGTTTTTAATTAACAAGGGCTTATAATAATCCTCCTTTACTTGAATTCCACTGCTGGGAATGAAGCACTTTAGTGACCACTACATAACATGTCAAAACCATGATGACACGCACACACACACTGACAAATACACACACTTACAGGCACATAAACACGCTTGCACACACTTACAGACATACACAATCAAAGACACACGATTACACATACAGACACACACACCAACACACACACACAGACACGTACGCATGAGCGGATACCAAACACACCCATGTAAGCGTGCAAGGTTACACAGACACTTCACTTGCCGGTGAGGCAGAAAATCCTCTCCTGTTATCCTGATCTTAGACCTCTGGTTGGCTGTCTGACTCATGGCTCCATCCCCCTGTCACCCTGCGCTTCATTACACAACAAACGCCTCTGAATTTGCAGAAATCTGCTGAGTAATACCATAGCTGGCCCTTGCTTAAATACAACACCCTTCCTTTGGTTTTTGTTCCACCCAAATCAGAGCCTGCCTGTCCACTAACAGCTCATGACTGTCTCCATGGCAACACTGTCTCGTCATCACGTCATATTTTTTTGAGGGAGGGGTCTAATGCCAGACAGCTGGCTATTTTGATTTGTCCCGACAGGGACAGCTCCAGTCCAGTATTTCAATCACAGCCTCGTTGGCCCTGTCAAGTAGACAATGGCCAATAGTAGGCTACCGTAAACCAAAGATTCTAGAGCAGAGCTTTGCTGTAAACGTGCCAGAAACTAGAAACAGGAGAGGGAGATTGACAAATTAGGGCGGAGAGAGAGTCGGGGGAGAAAGCGTGAACATGGAAGACTCTCCATGCAAAGCAGGGGCTGATTGGAACGCGCGGTCTGACGGAGACGGATGGTGTGGTAAGCAGGGAAATGTAGACTGTGGCAGTGGGGTTTTATTATTCTTATCTAATAAACAGGATTATTTTAAACTGGAGCCCTTTGTGTGTGTGTGCATTATGTTTACTGCACGCTCGACCCATCATAGTAGTTTTTTTTTTTTTTTTTTACTTGGTCTTTATTGGAAGTAAGACACATATTGTACATACAGTAACAGAAATAAAGTACAGACATACATTGGAAAATAGGTTAACAGGACTATATTAATGAAAAGAAAATAAATAATAAAAAAAATAAAGAACAATTAAAATAAATACAAGGGTGGCCTTTTAACAGGAGGAGACTTTACAGGAGCCACATATGGCTATATGAGTCCTTTAATATATAATATAATTCTTGATATTCTATAATGTTTATAATTTATTTTATTATCTAGACATGTCTTCATACAGTATGTTTAATTTCGTATCCATTTTACTCAGTTCCTAGCATATAACTCTTCTTTCAATTTCAGTTTATACGTTAACCATTCCATCCCCTGGATTTCCTCGATTATAGATAGCCATTGCTTACATTGTGGCATGTCTGCTTTCAGCCAATTTTTAGTGATTGTCTTCTTGCTCGCTGTAAGAAGAATTTTCACCAGATATAGATCATCTCTAGCTACACACTACTAAATGTCCGAGGTATAGGACTGTACATGTAAAGGGAATTGGATATCCCAGGGTCTGGCATACAACTTTATGTACCTCTTTCCAAAAAGGTTCTATTTTCTTGCAGCTCCAAAAAATATGCGTATGATTTGGTGACATCTCACCACATTGTCTCCAGCATGCTTGTGGAGTTGATAACTGTTTACTTGTTATTAATGGAGTGATAAAGTAACGGATCTGATTTTTCCAGGCAAACTCTCTCCACTTATGTGATTGTGTGGTGGTCTGGTGACATTGCCACATTTCATACCAAATCTCAGTAGAGATTTCCTCATCTAGCTCTTTCTCCCATTTGGCTTTTATATATAATGTTGAGTGTTGTTTGGATTCCATTAAACAAGTATAAAGAATTGAAATTGCCTTAGGTATTTCTCTACAGTATGACGCCACAAGAATCTTGATCAGGGGATGAATCTCCACATCCTTCTTTCTTATTTTTTTTTCATAGTAGTCCCTCATCTGTAGATACCTGAACAGATCTGCGTTCCTTACACCAAATCTATCTTTCATTTCTTGGAAACTCAGCATTACACCTTCCTTGATAATGGTACACATTGCCGTAATGCCAAAATGTACCCATCCTCTATAGGTCATGTCCATCTTCCCTGGAATAAATTCTCTGTCAAATGCAACCCATTTTAGAAGACTAAGTTCCCTACCTATTTTCAACTGCTTAGAAACTGAGTGCCATGTATCTAGCGTAAAAGATGTTACTGGATCAATCTGCTCCTTGAGCTGTAGAGGGGTTTGATCATAGTAGGTTTTACTACTCCTTTTACTACTCCTACAATAAATATCCATGAAAGCAGCAGCCTAGATGGTGAGTCTTATTTTGATTTGATTGCTTGTTAATTTATTGCAATTTCTTAAAGCCACATAAAGCCTTCTGCTAGATAACGTCATATATTAAGGGCAGTATTTCTATGAAAAAACGTGAAAAAACGTTTCCTTGACGCACATGGTTGTTGTTGAAAAGCATATTTTTACTTAAAACAGGTAATACAACCGTCGAGTCACTTGCACAACTCAAGCCTCCCTCCAGTCTAAGGCCCCGTCCACACGAAGCCGAAACGGGCGAAACCGTTACGGTTTCGATCTATCCGGTTTCGAAGTATCTCCGTAAAGACGAAGCCAAGCGAAACCGGATAGATCTGTAGAAACGCTGTAGTAAACATTCCAGGCCCATAAGGGGCGCTGCTTCTGGTACACAAATCCAGAAGAAGAAGAGGCGAGCATGCGCATAAAGGCTGCCCCCCGAACCACTAACAACACAAACAAACAGCTCTTCTACGATGGCGAACTAGATTCTCAATAAATAATGGCTTAGCAACCCAACAAGGGACATGAAATGCTGCAGAACGATTACAAGCTTGTAGTCCGCCATCATCTTTTTTGTTGTGATTTCTGAGACTCCGCGGGCTTAAGAGCCATTGGCTAGGAGGTCGAGGGGTGGGGCGATGACGTCATGGTTTGCGGTTTCAGTCGGTTTCAGGCGTCCACACGAAACCAAAACGAAACCGGATTGATTTGAAACCACCTCCGAGGGTGGTTTCAGAAGTTTGCGGTTTTGGTCAGCGGATTCGCCGGCTTCGTGTGGACGGAAGGCCGAACCGTACAAGACCTTTGCGGTTTCGCCATGAAATCGGCTTCGTGTGGACGGGGCCTAAAACTCTGGCCCGCTTAAGGAGCACCAGAATGGGTGTGGCTCAATTAGCCTATGAGCCACAGCCGCAGACTATTACGGCTAACAGCCAGACAGGAATATGTGCATCTTTTAAAACAGTTTAAAACAGTGAAGATGCCATTCACATCTTCACATAATGTAATAATTTATGCTGTGATTTATTTCAGGGTAAGAGGAGGTCCATGAGACAGTTGACTGGGGATAACAACAGAGAGTAGGGGTGGGTATTGGCATGAACCTCACGATACGATACGTATCCCGATACTTGGGTCACGATACGATACATATCACGATATTGCGATTTAAAGAGTTTATGTATTTCAGATTATATTGATCAGCGGACAAATTGAGTCAAAACCATTTCATTCATAACAGCTATTTTTTATTTCAATGAATGAAACATTAACAATATTTGTTTTATTTCTTACAGCTGAAACACTGAGCTGAAAACTGAAATAAAGTGCACAGTAGTTTTTCACAGTATGAAATCTGAACTGAAGTTCAAATGAAAATAAAATACCTATGTGCATGCAGTAAAAAAGTATAAGAAAATAAAGTGCAGAATAGCCCTTTTGTTCCTCTAATCAAAATAAATAATAAAGTAAACTGGACTGCTGGCAACTTCAGTGCGCGCTGAGAAGACAAATTTAGTGTATGCGCGAAGCATTTAAAATGCGGCATACCGACTAGCTCTGCTGCGCTGGTCATGTTTCTGGCGTTGTCGGTGACAATGGCTGGCTCCTTATCCTGAATGCCCCATTCGTCCACGGCCCTCTTCAGCAAATCCGCAATGTTACTGCCGGTGTGGCTCTCATTGCATTGCCCTCGTTTGCAAAACATGCGTAACCATTTCCCAGTCATCGGAGATGTAGTGGGACGTTATGGTCACATACGACTGTGTGGCTCTGGAGGTCCATCCGTCGCAGGTCAATGCAACTCGTTGCGCAGCGCCAAGGGATGTTTTAACCGCTTTCTTCACCTCTTCATACATCGCGGGTACAGCTGTGTCCACCATGTACCCTCGTTGTGGTGTCTTGTAACGTGGCTCTAAAGTGTGCAGCATCCACCTGAATCCAGCATTATCAACGACGCTATAAGGGCGTAAATCCTTACAGATAAAGTGCACAATCGCCTCTGTTATGCGCTGTGTGCGAGGTGAGGTGGAGGGCAAAAAGTTGTGCAGCGTCATCTGGCTCGGTTGAGGTTGAGTCTTACGCCCCGTGCCCACTACCTCCGTCAGTTGTCCGTTGCCCATTGACTTTGAATGGGGACGGACGCGCAATGCATTGTGGATCCGTCCGTTCGTTTGGAGCGTTCACCACCGTCAGAAAGTTGAAAATTTTTCAACTTTTTCGGCAGCGACGGTTCCGTCATCCAATCAGATCGCGTATGCTTGGGCTTGGCTGACGTATGCCTCTTGGGCACGAGGCGTTACGCCTCGTGCCCACTGCACCGTCAGTCAACGGACGTGGGAAGGCGTGGCTGACGGATGGGGGAGTAGTCTTTGCAGATGCATCCGTCAGCCAATCAAATCGGTTCGCCGGGTTCTTCCCGCTTCTTCCTGCTTGTTGCGAGGCAAGATGACCCGCTTTCCCGCTTTCCAGTATCGTCAGAGCCCGAGTCGCGTCACAGTGCTTACATTTGCATACGCGATCTGATTGGATGACGGAACCGTCGCTGCCGAAAAAGTTGAACATTTTTCAACTTTCTGACGGTGGCGAACGCTCCAACTGAACGGACGGATCCACAATGCATTGCGCGTCCGTCCCCATTCAAAGTCAATGGGCAACGGACAACTGACGGAGGTAGTGGGCACGGGGCGTTACCCACTCCACAGTACACCCGAGGTAAATCAATTATAACGCCAGACTATAGATTTAAATGTCTGTGTTGATAGAATAATGTTAGAAATAAAACTAACCTTGCATCGCATGAATCATCGAGGGACTACTTTCTCAGCAGAAGCGGAATTCTACTATGCGCTGGTTAGGTTTGTAACCGAATCACGACAGAAGAACGTAAACAGAGAAGCGTGGGACAGAAGCGCAATTGAACGACTAGGCAACATGATGGTTCAGTGTGCTTTTAGAAATTGTAGAAATAAACGGTACAGATGGGCACCACAAAGTTTCCACCAATTTCCAGTGCGAGATCCAGAAAGGACTCAACTGTGGCTTGTTGCTGCTGGCTTTGACATCAAAACACCGGCTCGTACATGTACGGTTCGTTGGATACAACACATTCCTCATAATCGTCTTCAAAAGCAGATGCATCGCTAACTCCTCCAAACGTGGCCATATCTTGTTAATTTAATACGCTTGTAGAATTCCTTCGTTCACTGTACTCTGCGTTTGTGTAGCAATGACAGCGGCAGGTAACCTAGGTATCAGTCCGCCGCTGCCGTAGCCTACGTAGGCTACAGGAATATAAACACTGCTGCTGAGACCCCGCAATTCCCTCAAAATGCAATGCAATGCAAGGTTGGTTTTATTTCAAACATTATTCTATAAACAGACATTTAGATTTATAGGGCCCTATCTTGCATCCGGCGCAAGTGACTTAGTCACTGGCGCATGTGTCGTTGCTAGTTTACAACTGGCGCAGAGCGCTCTTTTGCCACCTGCGCCACTCGCCGGTAAATTAGGGAATGATCTTGCGCCCCAAGGGGCGGTTCGGCGGAAGGAGGAGGCGTGTTCTGGCGCAAACGGTATTTTGACGTTTCTGAAAACCATTGCGCTACTGACCAGGAAATACCTGGTTTAAAGTCAGTGGCGCGTTGTTCAGATGCTATTTTAAGGGCGGATGCATACATGCGCATGCGATGCATACGGATTGCTTGTGCACCTCGCGCATACACTTTGCTTCTCTCATCTACCTAGCCGCACATTCTTGGTAAATTATTTGGGAAAGAACAGCTGATGCAGCGGTAATAAGTTGTACTTTTAAATCAATGCATCTGCAAACACCGTACAGCAAAAACATATTTTCTTGACACAGACATCGTGTAGGCCTACATGCCCATAACTTTTAGGATTGATGAGTATTTGATCGTGAAAAACATTGTTTTACCGCGAGTGAGTGTTAAAAATAATGAATGAATGCGGGCGCGCGTGTGTGCTCTGTTTAAACACACGCAAACTAAACACGTAACGCATAATACAATCAATGGCAATGTCTATTACCGCGGGGACACATGCATATTAGGATAGCATACAATACTGATAAGAAACAATGTTTATAATGTATTGCGTATATCATTAAATAGAACCACAGTTACCGCATATCATATGTTATATCATATACGTTTTCTTTGGCGAAATTTATTTGAAGACTCAGTATTTCTGAAGTTGTGGAAGAAAACCCCTTATTCCATGTGTGAATTAGGCCATATTATTTGGCAATAAACTGAGCCATTTGCAGTTTGAAATTCATGTGCATCTGTCTCATCGGAGACTGCAGACGCGCTGTCAAAATATCAACTCGTCCGATTCAAATGCGCTCATGGCTCTTAAAGCGGATGGGAGCTGGCACTCTCATTGGTTTGTTGGACGTTACGCCCAAACCACACCTACGGGTAATTAGGCTGCTTCAGACCAACCCTTTTGACACTTGCGCCGCGACGCAAGTGTCATTTATCCGCCTGTAAAATAGCGATAGCGCCGTAGAACCGCCCACAAAGCTACTTGCGCTTTGCGCTTCCCACTTGCGTTTCAGACCGTTAAAATAGAGCCCATAGTCTGTCGTTATAATTGATTTACCTCGGGTGTACTGTGGAGTGGGTAAGACTGTTTTTAATAGCAGGCTAGCATTGCCCGTTGACGTGCGCTAGCCTAGCACGAGCGAACTCTGCAACTAGAAGGACTGAATGAAATGTGTTGAAAACTGTCTCCAGTGATATAGAACACCAATGCTCACTTCGGAATCAGGCCCTATGTCCAAAATTCCGAACTACCCCTTTAACAACAAAGTATCGATATTTGGAGTTGAACAAATCGATATTTTATCAGCCAGCAAAGTATCGCGATATATTGCCGTATCGATTTTTTTACCCACCCCTAACAGAGAGACAGACAACAAAGACAAAGACAACTGGATAACGACAGAGATACAGACAAGACAATAGTAAGAAACCACAGAAACAGGTCAGGATAGCAACACCAATATAATGTATGAGCGACAGGTCAGGATAGCAACACCAATATAATGCATGAGCAACAGACAGTTAAGACAGATGGAGAATAACAAAAAGTTCTACACCCATAAATGTATTTTTCTTCAAAATGATCCCCCCCCCCTCAGAGTGGTTCATTCATAAAGCTTTCATGAACCAGATTATAGAACTTTTTGAAAACATGACAGAAATGAGCTTTTTAAAGGCAACTCGCCAAATTGTTATGACTGTTAACCATACACCCAAGCAAGTACAGAAGTGGTTTGTCCTTTAACACCTACAATTAGTAGATTTAGTAGGACGTGTGAGTGCGTGTGTGAGCCTTAAACAAAGTGTCCCTCATTTGGGGCGGAGGAAGTTGGCAACCCTAGGACATGCTCACCTGCATCACCCCCTGTACCCATTTGGACACCATGTATACTTTTATTAGGCGCATTTCCTTTTCTTGCTAGCTGACTAACGTTAGCTAATTAGCCTCCACAGTTAAGCAATCTATCAAACTACCAAATTCCAACTCCTTTGACTTAAACTATAATCAAACTTGATTAAACACAATTCATTAACACTTCACATTTTCATCCCGATAAACATTGACATTCAACTATCTTCAACCACTATTTCTGTCTATCTGTACAGCTGAGATTTTTCAACCACTACAGGAGAGGCAAGAAGTTTATATATTTGAAACCTGCCCTAACGCTACAGGCCAGTTAAGAGAGATTGGAAGAAATGCACAGGTGGGGTGTGAACCACACTCGACTGTAACACTGACTTGATTCAACAATTTCAACGAGTTCAACAGCTTAGCTATTCTATATTTTATCTCAAATTAATTCAAACTTTATCCCTTTAGCTATTTGTTTAACTCTTCACTTAATTTGTTTCCAGCCATTTAAAAAAAATTGAAATGGTGTGATGTTTACATTGTTTACTCCATTTAGACTCTGTTAAAATTGTATCACTTAATTTAAGCCATTGAACATTTCTTTACGTCTTAAACTACGTGGCTTTACTAAAACATATTGTCAACCTCACTTTTGTATTAGAGCACTCACTGCATTTTTTTGCAGGAAATGCATTGTCTAGTTTAATTTGTGAAACTGATTTCTGTCGTTATGGTGGTGGGTCGTTGGACAATTGTACCGCCGGAGCCAACCTTGCCCCCCTTTTGGCAGGTCACTCAATACCTTGGAACAGTATGTTCTGACCCCTCCTCTCTCTCGTTTTCCTTGAGGAACTTCCACTTATGATGCTGTCGAGTGTCGTCTCACATGCAGAGGTGACACTCTCTTTCTCACACACAAAACACACACACACACACACACACACACACACACACACACACACACACACACACACAGTATATAACACATACTGTAGATCTGAGCTCTGTAAGCTCTCACAAATCCATGCAACAAGCTGTCACCAAGTATTCTTATAGTAGTTATAGTTGCAATTGTGTACACATCGCTCCCAAAACATTTTACACAGCCAGATACCTGACCCCATCAGCCTGATAGTGGAGGGGGGGGGGGGGGGGGGGGCGGGGGACCTTCATCTTACCTGATCTTTCCACCCATAATGTGGCTAAACAGACCTAGATTTATATCGATAGATCATGTTGAAATTGCCTTTGGCAACATAGCATAGATAATGCAGATCATATAAAAGGGAGCTATTTTTAGATCTTTAAAGACAAACATGGTTATTTCACAGGGGGATGCATTTAATGCTATTGGCAGCTGACTGGTTGACTGCATGTGAGAGATTAAAGGTGGTTATGTAACCAGTGACCTGCTAGTGCAGGCCCTGTTAAAGCTCCTAGTGCAGACTTCTACTGCTGATAGGAAACCCTTCACCGTTTAAGGACAATAGATCCAACCAATAGATCCAAGCGATATCATCTTTGTTCTTTCAAGTGCAACATACAACGATCGCCGAAAATAATAGATTGATAGATAATAAATGTGTTTGGCTAAACGACGACCCTCGTTACCTTCGCCTGGTTAATGAGGAGTCCCACGAAAGTGGAGACGAGCACCGAGCCGGACATGCTGGCCTTCCTCCGCATCTCCTGCTTGAGGAACGGGAAGGCGGCGGCCGGCGGCTCCTCCGGTACCCTCACCGTGTACGACTGTCGCAGGCTCTCCGGTACCGTCACCGTGTACGACTGTCGCAGGCTAGGCATGTTCACAACAAGGGATCCGATCCCGGTCGCGGATCAGCCTTCACCAAATATGCGAAGAATTGGCGAGGAATATTCGATCCCCTATTTAAAAAAAAAAAAAGGCCCTGAGGAATTATCTTCAATCATGCGATGCGATCTAAGAGTCCAGGGTCCTCTCTCTCCTATCGGTCAGCTGGCATTCATTCATTCATTTAAGGAATGAATGTAAAGACGACCTGTGGCGCTCCATGAAACGAGGCAAGCGAAACACCGCTGATTATATCGACACTATGATCTGCCTTATAAGAAGACCAGTGAGCGTCGTTCGGTTCCACGCTTATTCACTGTCTATTACCACTTAATGATACGTCAGAATATACGGCAATAAATGAAAATTGTCCACCCACTCTCCGTTCGCCACCGCTGAGACCCGCCCCTCTCGTTTCAACAGGCCTACACGTCACACACCGCCGCCTGGAGGCACCACTACGTCACACAGTTAGAGTTCAACCTCCATTCACATTCTCTTGTGAAAAATCTGACCAATGACAAACATAAAGTCATGAGGCCTACTGTACAAACGCTTGCATTTAAATTGTGTCACCTCTGTCAGGTGAATCCACATGCTAATGCCTGCATGTAACCACATGATCCCCAAAGTCTGAGCATAAGGCAGTAATGCAATTGTGAAGGTAAGATGTGTGCCTAGCCTACAGTAGGCCTATAGTGCAGTTACCCAAGTACTGAAACACAAGGTTGTCATATGATTCCTCATGTGTTCCCTTGACATTAAGTTTAGTATCCTGCTTGGCCTGCTTTCTTTTTTCTCCTAATACAGATTACAATGATGTACACGAGGACTGATAACCCATACATGCTAACTCAAAGATAAAATGCTGAGATTTCAGCTATACTGAGGATGAGTTGTGTGTGTGTGTGTGTGTGTGTGTGTGTGTGTGTGTGTGTGTGTGTGTGTGTGTGTGTGTGTGTGTGTGTGTGTGTGTGTGTGTGTGTGTGTGTGTGTGTGTGTGTGTGTGTGTGCGTGCGTGCGAGAGAGAGGATTTTGAATCCCTGAATCGCAATTCACAGATGGAAGACAAAGGCCTCGGGCCTCATTTATCAACCGTGCGTAGAAAAGGATCTAAATTCTCTCTCTCTCGAATGAAATTTATTTGAAATGTATTATTTATTGGTATTTATCAAATGGCGTAAGGCAATCGTACGCACATCAGTAAGTTCTTATGGTGTGATCCAGATGCCTCGGACATCAGCCTTGTGAGTTGCAAGTGGGGAAATCTCCCAGCTTTCTTGCGGCATTTCACGGAGGAAAGCCCTCTTTTGGTCGGGCCCCCTCGGAATTCTGAGAGTACACCGAGGCCGTTTCTCAATTCCTAGCACGCGTACTACGGACTCGATGACTTGCAAGCACGTACTTGGCAAGTCCGTACTTCAAGCACAGACTTGCGAGCACGCGAGTACGTACCTGCAATTGGAACAGCAGCGGACTCGATGACGTCACCACCTCTGCTCGTCGTTAACTGTGCTACGGCCTCATTTAGGCATATACTACTGAACAATATAAACAAATGATATAAAACAAAATCCCAGCCTCTTTCATTGTCAAATAGTATGTAAATATTCTGAATGAATAAAAATTGAAAAGACATGCGTGTCCTGTCATGTGTATGAGCTATACACACACAACTTTATGCATACATATTTATATATTATCTTATATTATTATTATTATTATTATTATATTATATAAATATATATATAAGTTAAGAGTAACTTAAGCTACAGTTGTGCGTCTTCTCCATATTGTCCGCCATCGTACTGCTGCGAGTGAGAAATGCATCCTGGGATTTATAGCGATTGCAAGCACACACGAGCCACCTCCGATGCATACTCGGTGAAACGGCGAGATCGAGCACGCATCAAGAACACTTCAGGGTTTTACGACAGTACTCGCTTGATGCGTGCTTCGAATTGGAACAGTGCTCGGGCAACGACTGATGACGTTTCACGAGTCCACGAGCACACGAGCACGCACAAGTACGCGAATTGAGAAACGGCCCGAGTTCAGTGAAGACACTTTAAAAAATAAATGGCTGCGCTTAATTTTATTTGTATTTGTACTACGTTGGTCATTTAAATGTATTTTTTGCAATAAAATATAAAGTTGTGTTGTTTGTTTTCGAGCTGGTTTGCTCAAGTGGCTAATGTAGCTAACAATAAACAACGACTAGCCAATTTAATCAAATCACAAAGACAAACGGGAACGCTAAAAGTGCTCCCGAAACCGGAAATTACGTCACAAGTGCAACTCGGAAGGCTGGTGTCCGAGTCATCTGGATCAAACCATTCAGTACCATACGCGTTCACGCTCAGACCATTTGAATTCAGAAACGCCTCAAATTAACAATATATGGTCACAGACTTCCCTTTCCTTACCAAGGAAAGGGAAATCTGGGGCTGGAGCTGCTTCCCCGCAATCCGACCCCGGATAAGCAGTTTGAAGATAAGAATGAGGTCACAACGCATACCTTTATCAACCATGTGAATGTGTTTTTCCCCTCACCACTATAATGGCAAAAAGAAAAATAAAGAAGAAAGAAAATAAATTTCTCCAACACCAAAAAATAGAAACATTCATCAACGAGGTTGATTAAACCAAAAGTTACCTTTTGGTGCAGGAGCTTAGTGCCGGTGGCATTACAAATAAAATAAAGTTTGCTGCATATGAAAAAGTGACTGATGCAGTTAATTCAGTTGGGTCGGGAGCCACTTGCCAAGAAGGTCAGCACAATCTTTGAAAATGCGCTCCGTGCGGAGGGCATGGTTTGCAAAGTCTTCCAATAACACAAGATACGCCATTGCACTACAATTCCAACATTTCTCACAGCTGTCTTTTATAGGGTTTGATACTAATTTGTCTGTTTAAAATTAGATAAAGGAGTAATTTAATTTTTTTAACTAAAAGGAAACACGGGACATATGTGGATGTTGATTGCTTGATGCATACGTTGACACTCTTAAATGCTTTGCTTTTTGCTTGTAATATTGTTATTCTACCACTAGATTTGGTTCGCATGCATGGCCAGAGCTGTGCTTATATTTACCTACATTCCTAAGTATAAGTACATTTTGGTAAATTCCATACTTTGCGTGGCAATATTCGTACGCACTACTTACGCACAAAGCTTTGTGTAAGTACGGTTCATAAATGAGGCCCCTGGAGAGCAGTGTGTAGATGTAGCTAAAGGTTTGGCCGCTTCTATCGCCCACAAACAACTCAGAAGTGGTTTAAAGCCATCTTATAGCCAGCATGTTATCTATGGGAGAGGCGGGGGGGTCAAAGAGAACACAGACTAATGGAACTAATGTGAGCTGTCCTCCTTGTTGAAAAACAAGCACACACTACGCATTCCAATTCCTTTACCGGAGCAAAGCAGAACCCCTCCTCCCCACACTGTAGACTCTCAACACAAAGAGCTCCATGTATTTCACATAAGAACACGGTTGTTCAGCCCATACTTCAAACAGGGAACACAATTGTTCTTAACAAGTGTTAAAAAACTCAATTAAATCTGTTGTGTGTCAGCTCATCTGTGGGGAATGCGGGGAGGGTTGGTGTTGTTCTGTGTTCTAGAACAGAACTAGACTTGCTGTACAATCCAAGGAGCAGTACAAGTACACACCACTACAGACACTCCAATCAGGGTTCAGAGTACTAGTGCCAAGGCCTGCATTCCTTCCTTTTGTAACCTTTTGAAAAAAACATTTTCAAAGAGGTGCGTGGAACAGGAATATGAAAATGTAGTACATATACAGCAGGGATGGGCAACTGCGGCCCTCATCCTCACAGAGTGAGGCCTGCAGATAATTATCTAATGTATATTATAATATATACAGCAAAGTAAATCAAGAAAACCGTACATTTCATTCAAGATGAGAAGCAGAGTATCTGTTCATAGAATTCATAGGCAAACCCATGTGTCTAGTTTGCTTAGAAACAATATCAGTCATGACATTTTTCAACTTAAGTCGCCACTACAATTACTACAACTGCCCTGGATATAATGCTAGTTGTCGCACTAAATGTTGGGCCACAGTTTTTCAGTTTTGTGCCATCATTGAATCATTTCAAGAAGTGGATTGCATCTCCAAACTCTACTACTGCTGCGAGTTTTGTTGCAGCCCGGGAGATAGTAAAGCGTGGAAAACCATTCACAGATGGCGAGTACATGAAGGATTCATTCATTAAAATGTCAGAGCACCTATTTTCGGACTTCAAAAACAAAACCGAGATCATTCAGAAAATTAAAGACATGCCTCTCTCCGCAAAAACAGTGAAGGAGAGGGCAATTAAAATGGCAAACAATATTACCGATCAGCAAATCAAGGACATCAATTCAGCTCCAGCTTTCTCAATTGCCTGTGATGAGTCGTGTGACGTGACAGATATCGAACAGACAGCTCTGCTATGGTACATGAACTCTGATGGGCCGCAAGAAGAAATGATTGAATTGATACCACTAAAAGGCCAAACACGGGGGGAGGACATCTGCGACGCTGTGCTACAGTGTTTAAATGACAAAGGAATACACACTGGCCACCTGATTTCAGTCGCTACAGACGGTGCGCCGAGTATGAGAGGGTCGCAAAAGGGGTGTGTGACGTTACTACAGAAAGCATTGGATCGAGATCTGCTTGCATTCCATTGCATATTGCACCAAGAGGCGCTGTGTGCGCAAACATTCCCAGCGGAGTGTATTGAGGTGATGAACCATGTCATCCAAATTGTCAACAAAATACTTGCAAAAGCACTAAACCACCGCCAGTTCCGTGCATTGCTAGAGGAAGTTGAGAGCGAATATGCGGATCTCCTGCTGCACAACAAGGTCCGCTGGCTATCCAGGGGCGAAGTTTTGCGTCGCTTTGTCGCGTGTTTAGAGCACGTTAACACCTTTCTGAAAACCAAAGGCCTCAACTACCCAAAACTGGACGACACAAATTGGCTGGAAAAACTGCATTTCATGGTTGACATGACATGTCATCTAAACACGCTCAACAAAAGTCTCCAGGAGCGGGGAAACACTGCGCTTCAAATGCTGGAAGCCGTTTTGTCATTCGAGCGCAAGCTGACAGTATTGGCCAGGGATGTACAGCGAGGCACGCTCTCCCACTTCTCATCCCTGAGAGAGTTCAAAGACGCCCATCACGATCACACACTCAATAGTGATTATTTGCAAGGTGCAATCGTTGACATGCAAGCTGCATTTGGGGGCAGATTTAGTGAATTCCGAAAGGAAAAGGTGACTCTGTCTTTCCCTATCACACCCCTGGAAATTGACCCTTCCTTGCTGAAAACATTCCCAGGAATTGATCCAGCTGAGCTCGAAAAGGAAATGGCCGATGTAGCCGACAAAGAAATGTGGGTTGCCAAATTCAAACGTCTGACAGCAGAGCTTGAAGACGTCAGCCGCCAGAAAGCCCACGCTGCCCAAAGCCACAAGTGGAGCGAAATCGAAAGCCTCCCAACACCCGAGAAACTTGTGTTTGAAACATGGAAGGCTCTTCCCGAAACTTATGGTAACATGAAGAAATACGCATTTGCAGTGTTATCCATGTTTGGATCAACATATTTCTGCGAGCAGATCTTCTCAAACATGAACTATATCAAATCCAAATACCGCACCTGCCTCACAAATGAGAGCTTGCAGTCCTGCGTCAAGATTAAAGTTACAAACTACATGCCCGATGTGGAGAAGCTATCCAGTGATGTCCGAAAACAGAAGTCACATTGAACAGGTGAGAAAACCATCCCCTCATACAGGCGCATATTTAAGCCTAACAAAGTGGCTGTTTTTATGAATGGCTTTCTGCTTTTGTCAGTATATTTGGAATGACACAATTATTGTGTTTTATCACTCAGGTTCGATGTTAGCCTACGTGTCAAGCTGGGGAAGAGAAGGATGCTGCTGCGTGTCACAGTTGCGCTGACCGTGGAATTGGCGAACTAAAGAGAAGAGGATAATGCACAGAAGTTTATCTGTTTTGTTTGGTTTTAATTTTGTTCATTTCGACTGTTGTTGAATTTTTAAGCAAGCTGTCTTTTAATTGCAGCCTGCGCTTTGCGATTGTAGCCACTTTTTAAATGTCTGACGCTGAGTAACGGGGATTGTTTTATTTAGCCTACTCATTTGCACTACCGTTTCATTTTTATAGTTGCAAGCTTAAACACATTCTGCGTGTTTAGCAGTCTGTTGATTGTTATTGAACAGGGAATTATATTGACGTTTGAAGAGAATTAACTTTCCACACTGTCTGAAAATAGCCTGAGGCTGTATGCACTTTTTTTTTGGTTCTGGAGACCTAAAAATAAAAGATGACAACCAAAAATATGTATTTATTCTTGTATATCTATAATTTAATCAGTGCAATAAAACATAACACATTAATATTGTGATGGAAGTTAGGCTAAACTTGAAGCAGCATCTGGCCTATCGTACATGTACTGTAGTCACGTGGTGCGGAATTCTCTCCAGGATGCGCTGCAGGGAAAATAAACATTTAAAGATGAATGCTAATTTTGTATATTGTAGCCAAGGCCTACTTTGTCATTTTAAAATTAGGCAAATAGCTTATGTAGGCTATGTTGCCTCATATAGGCTTTTAGGTTTTTGCGGCTCCAGACAGGTATGTTTTTGTTTTTTTTGGCCAAATATGGCTCGTCCTAGGTAGGACCTCCGAGACGGATGGATATTAAAACGCAGCATCAGAGGTGACCGAGCAAAATTCCGAGACAGAATTCAAGATGGCTGCGCCCATTGTGACTTGACGTATGAACTGTTTTCATTGTGCTTGGACCACTTTGGTGGTTTAAATGGCAATTTCAATCACTCGTATTACTGCAATACCTTACTGCGTCCGCGTATCTCTGCCTATGGCCTATAGCCTACTTATTTTGGAGCGCCTGGTCCTCTGCCAATGCTACCGCGACAACAGCTTTCCGGGTGGCGTCCATGTTTTCCTCCAACGACCGAGCGAAATAATAAAACGCTTGAAGTGTGGGCGTGGCATCAGATCCGAGATCCGAGTCGGTTCGCAGAGAATAATCGAACGCAGCATAAGCCCCACCACCCAATTTTAGCACCAGTCGCCACTGATACAGACATATATTTTGTTCTTATTTACACTTTATTTATTTACATTTATTTTGTAGCTTCTCTCTTATCCGATTTGTTGAAGTGTGCGGTCATGTGGCCCTCTGATGATGATGATGAAGAAAAATTTTGGTCGTCTTTATCATGAAAGTTGCCCATCCCTGATATACAGGAATAGAGCTCTGGATGCTAACACAATAAATAGATCCATTATCAATTATAAAATATATGAAATCTAATCCATGAAATAAAGGTAATAAACATAACCTCTATGCTGAGAAGGAACATTTGAATAAGAAAACACTTTTCATTTTACTTCTAGATCAACCAACCTGGTCTCACAGGAATCCGTGAAATGACCACGGACGCTTAACTCAAAATCCGTGGGATCATCACGGAAACACGCAGATTTACGTGATATGGGCACGGAATTTGCTCCAATGCAAGTAAATGACACTGATATTCCGTGGCACACACAAGGCACGGAATTTGCTCCAATGCAAGTAAATGACACTGAAATTCCGTTCAGTGTCGCGCTTTGCCTTACCAAAGCGTGAGGAGTAGACGCTTTCTTCCGCTCATCTAAATGAAATAGCACCAACAAGAGACGTTCTCCCAGCATTTGGTGAAATTGTTACATAGCCTATTAATCTTTATTATCTGAATGGGAAATGCAATATCTTAGGACAGATACACCATTCAACGTGTTTCTAATGACATTTCTAGCGAGAAATGTCACAGCAGTGATTGTGTCTGATCTTTAGTTTTAGTTATTAGGGCGATTTTATCGGCTCGCTCGCATGTTTCAACGACGTCAAGTTGCTAGGGACGCTGCTTTCGCTAAACTAGCAGCCCACGTGTTTTCTGCGGTTTTGTTATTAAACCGTTACTTTATGTTACTTTTAATGATATCATCTTGTTAGAAACACGTTTATCTGAGAGCCAACCCAGTCGCCAAGAAAAGCGTACGTTTTCGTGAACACTGGATTACGTCGCATTTCAACATAAAATAGCGCGTTATAGCTACAGTATGTATTGTATAATCTTTATGAAAACTCAGTCAGAACTATTAAACACCAAAGGATGGGCGGGGTTGGGCCGTGGACACACACACACACACACACACACACACACACACACACACACACACACACACAATGCATTTCACTGCTAAAACAACAAAAAAAATAGAAGAAAAAGTTCCCTCAAAGATTATTACTTTCCAAACATTGGCCAAAATGGAATATCTTTTTATTTGGGCTGCTTCTAGGACTTTGGGTGGATTTTGAACGGTATTTGGGCAGGACGTTTTGCAGGACCTGGCAACCCTCCGCTGTTGCCCGAGGGGCTGAAATGCTCCGAAACCGATCTGGATTTAAAGTGTGGGGTCAAAAGGTCAAAAGGAGCCGGCACCACGTCGCTTATGAGATAACAAAAAGTTAATGTGTATTTCTCTCCTAACTTTTTGGCATTATTAAAGAGAGGCCTGATTCTCAGATACGCATGTTGGATGGCTTAGGTGTAGGTCTGGGAAGAACTTCAGGCCAAAATCTTGCAAGCGAGCCGCTGGGTGAGGTACAACGAGATGGAGCACTTGCTGAGTAATTTCCTGTAGGGCTGGAGCCACAGGTTGATTCGTATGCGTCCTTTGAGACCCCCTTTGATACATAAGAGACCACAAGGTATAGCTTAATTGTTCTCGACTCAGTCACCTATTGCATCACTTCCTTTAGGGCTCTGGCCTCCTAATTGATCATTGTAGTATAATTGAATGCCCTCTTTCATATATATGATACCATCACCACTGGGACGTGGCAACAATTCTCCAAATCCATAGGGGGAGGGGGGGGGGGGGTGCTTGTGGACAGTAGGGGTGTACACTAGACATAAATAGGAAGCAAACTCAGGAGGACTGACCTCTCACACATATTTAATTAATTGTTTCAAATAACCCTGCCTCTTTAAATCAATGAGCTTGGTGTTAGACGAAGTCTAAACTGCAGAAAATAAAAACATCCAATGTGCCTTTTAAAGGTTGGGTATGGAATTCGCTTTTTTGGCCATTTTTGCAAAATTACTTGAAATCCTTATCATAACCCGCTTACAGCCACTGAGTTAGAAGTACTGACATGAAAATTAAACTTGTCAATCATCTGTGGAACGGGCAGGGCTCGAAAAACTCCAGCCAATCATTTGCATTGCCACCGAGTTGCATTGGACAGTAAGTACGTCAATCAAACGGTCGTACTGCACTCCCCCTCCCCCGCGCCCCGCGCGCGACCCCTTCGTGCAGTACTCGTGACCCAGAGCAAGCTCCTGTTTGTTGTTATCCTGCGGTAGCTACTGGAACTAGTTAATCCACATTTGGACCTAGCAGTAGAAGACAATTTCCATGGCAGACAAGACGCCACCATCCCCACCACCACCACCACCACCACCACCAGCAAAGAGAAGGAAAACTCTTTTTCAGAGAGTAATTGATAATAAAAACGCTGAAAGAGAAAAACTGAAATCAAGAATAATCCTAGGCGCTGCTTTCGAACGTTGGCGGCAACTGAAGGACGAGAAGGGTCTAAAAACCGATGCTTGTGTGGCGGTTGACCTAGTTTCAAAGTTTATACCGTTTATGCTCGGTAATACCGGTGTTGAGACGAGTGTATTACTCGGTGTAAAATGTCCACACCGCGGCAACCCTAGTGAAAACCAGGACTTCCAATACAATTATATGAAACAAACATACATTTTCTAAAAATAGTAATGATTTATGTGACCGTTTAATGTAAAATAACCTTTTTTCAGCACTAGGTCATATGAGCATTAAATAAATGCTGCGTCTCAAAATGCCTTGGACAGCAGCGAGGATGACTCGCTTTGCCACGGGCCGAAACAGTTCGGAGCGACCACAGCCAGAGCGAACACAGAGGAGTGTCAGGAATAGTCTTTGGTGTACACATCAGTACGGCCTATTTGCACTACTGTTTAGTGGCAATGCAGTGTTTTATTCTATGCCTTTTTATTTTCGTATATTATTTCAATGAATACAATTTATTTATTCTTAAAAACAAGATCTGGTCTTCAAATCTTTTTTCCAAACATAGGTCGTCTTACAATGGGGTTTGTGTTTATATTCGGACCAATACGGTACAGCGGGCGCTCACATGACGTTAAGCATTTCCTGGTGCATAATGTGACGCTTCAGAACCTAAAATCCCGTTTCTCCCCGTTGACACGACAACACATAACCGGCGTTTTCAGAAATCTCCACTTTGGCCGGAGTTTTTAGAAATGATCGTTTTCTGTGATAAGACAGGGCCTCGGACAGGGGGTGTTGCAGCACCCCCAGCACCCCTACTTCCCGCGGTACTGGGTGCAACTTACAGCTGAATGTAGTGCCATGTTGTTAAACGAAAACCTACGCTAGCCTGGCTCGCTCTCGCGCATCTCTGTTCGCGCTCGTGCATGATTGCGCGTCCAGGTACTTGGAATGGGTGGAGTCAGAGTCAGCGTTGAAGGAGAGGGGGTAGGACCATTTGAGTTGTGTATTTTCAAAATCTGCTGGCGTTTCGCAAATCCCATACCCAACCTTTAAGGATACCTTGGAGTATCTGTCTATTTTTTAACCATCAGACCCTAGTTTACGACAAAAACAACACAATTGACGGCAGCTCCTTTACCGCGTGGTTTTTAGAGCAATGTAAGGATTAGAGGGGGGGGGTCGATAGCAACCACCATAGCAACCATGACAGTCAAGTGACGTGGACGAAGCCCCATTGGAAAAAAATAGAACTCATACCCTACACACTGAGGAGATTAATTATATTTAAATTATTATGACCATGGAGCCTTTATTTGCATGGGTTTACATTTCGTTCTGTGTAGCATAGAAACATCGGAGAAACACTCCCATTCAGAATGCATTGGTTTACATTTTGTTATTTGGAGCACCGTTATTTTTTATTTATTCTCAGTTTTTGAGGAGGTGCTTCAAAAATGCAAAAATTTCTGCTATCATCCAAAATCCAATGGAAAAAACCCGTTGGTTTGTTGTCAAGGGAACCCAGGGCGACGCTCACTTCCGGGTTGGCCAACATACGTCATCCCTCCACCACTCTATTCATACGGTTCATCTACGTCACGTTTTCTGGAAAGCCGCCATTTGCACGACCGATCACGCCTAGTATGGCCGCCCACACTGCTCATCTGAATCTCGATTTTAGGCTGCGATCCTTATTTTTTACCCCCAGTTTTTTTTAGTCCATTAGTATTGGCCTCACGCTTGCCTCAAATAAATTTTCATTACATATATATTTATTTAGTCCACAACCCCTCCCCATACAGTAGACATATCTTGAGCGTTGAAGAGCACTGATGCCTACCAATATGCTGTGGCTGGATGGGTGAAGGACGCTAAAGTGAGGCACTTGGCCACCAATAATCTTTATCTGATAATGGCAAAGTTAAGTACTATATATTTGTGACGTCTTGTGAACAGTTTGTGGTGGGTAACTATCATTGATCGTTGAAATCCGTCATCAAATCATAGACGATAATTTCGCCGGGGACCCTTGGGACGAGTTTTCTTCAAGATTCATTTTGTACCCACAACAAAACCCGATTTGAATTATTATGGATTATTTTAGACAATGAATGAGGTATTAATACCAATACTCTTTGGCTGGGACGTTGTCAACATTGGGTATATGGAGCAGAACATAGTGGGTCATATGTCAACGTTTTTTGTATGCATTTTATTCATTAGTAAGCTACATGGATATGCCATCATTCAGAACCTTTCATTACCTGCACTAAAGAGAATAAAAGAGCGCATCCTCATTGTTTGATTGTGGTCGTAGGCGTTGTTGTTGGTGCTGAGTTACAACTGAAATCAGTGGATGGGATCGGTCGTCAAGATGGCGGCGCAAAGCTACAGTGACGTCACGTGAACCAAACGAATACTGTAAAAACACATGTTCAAGTTTAATGATAATGCATGAATCTATTCTTTATTCTGCCATATTATTTATGGAAAGGGGGGGGGGGGGGGGAATACAAGTCTTTTGGCCATGGATCCAGATCGGTTTTGGAGCATTTCAGCACCTCGGGCAACAGCGCAGGGTTGCCAGGTCCTGCAAAAAACATCCTGCCCACATACCGTTCAAAATCCACCCAAAATGTCCTAGAAGCAGCCCAAATAAAAAGATATTCCATTTTGGCCAATGTTTGGAAAGTAATAATATTTGAGGGAACTTTTTCTTCTATTTTTTTTGTTGTTTTAGCAGCGAAATGCTTTGTGTGTGTGTGTGTGTGTGTGTGTGTGTGTGTGTGTGTGTGTGTGTGTGTGTGTGTGTGTGTGTCCACGGCCCAACCCCGCCCATCCTCTGGTGTTTAATAGTTCTGACTGAGTTTTCATAAAGATTATACAATACATACTGTAGGTATAACGCGCTATTTCATGTTGAAATGCGACGGAATCCAGCGTTCACGAAAACGTACACTGTCAACGTATGCTTTTGGCGACTTGGTTGGCTCTCAGATATACGTGTTTCTAACATGATGATATCATTTAAAGTTACATGAAGTAACGGTTTAATAACACAACCGAAGAAAACACGTGGGCTGCTAGTTTAGCGAAAGCAGCGTCCCTAGCAACCTGACGTCGTTGAAACATGCGAGCGAGCCGATAAAATCGTCCTAATAACTAAAACTAAAGATCAGACACAATCACTGACTGAAGATTATGCAAGTAAAAAGTATATTTCTCTCTAGAAATGTCATTAGAAACACGTTGAATGGTTTATCTGTCCTAAGATATTGCATTTCTGCTGACCGAAACCGTAAACTTCTGAAACCACCCTCGGAGGTGGTTTCAAATCTACCCGGTTTCGTTTTGGATTCGTGTGGACGCCTGAAACCATGACGTCATCGCCCCACCCCTCGACCCTCTAGCCAATGACTGTTAAGCCCGCGGAGTCTCAGAACTCACAACAACAAAGATGATGGCGGACTACAGGCTTGTGATCCTTCTGCAGCAGATCATGTCACTTGTTGGGGGGTTGCTAAGCCATTATTTATTGAGACTGTTGACTGACTATTTGTTTGTGTTGTTAGTGGTTCGGGGGGCAGCCTTTATGCGCATGCTCGCCTCTTCTTCTTATTTAATTTCCTACTGGATTTCTGTAGCAGAAGCAGCGCCCCTTATGGGCCTGGCATGTGTACTACAGCGTTTCTACAAATCTACCCGGTTTCGCTTGACTCCGTCTTTACGGAGATACTCCGAAACCGGATAGATCGAAACCGGAACGTTTCGGCTTCGTGTGGACGGGGTCTCTCTCTCTCTCTCTCTCCTCTCTCTCTCTCTCTCTCTCTCTCTCCTCTCTCTCTCTCTCTCTCCTCTCTCTCTCTCTCTCTCTCTCTCTCTCTCTCTCTCTCTCTCTCTCTCTCTCTCTCTCTCTCTCTCTCTCTCTCTCTCTCTCTCCTCTCTCTCTCTCTCTCTCTCTCTCTCTTCTCTCTCTCTCTCTCTCTCTCTCTCCTCTCTCTCTCTCTCTCTCTCTATGAATGGTTGGGACACGAATCAATAGATTAACGGTTGTGCGCATGAACACGAAATCACATGATATAGGCTAGGTGATATATATATATTATATATATATATAATAGATATATATATATATATTTATTTATGTCATTTCATGGATCCCTGTGAGACCAGGTCGATATATGGGCA